>NW_008589800.1:0-235 GCF_000691845.1 Merops nubicus
GCGAGGTTAAGGAGGGCAGCTTCCCACCCAGCTGCTTCTCGCCTCTCAGGAACACCGGAGAATGGGGATCTGGGCCTGCTGGTGCAAGCCCACCCACCCCTGCCATGCCCACCCACCACTCACCAGCTCCGGGCCAAGCTGTTCCAGACCAGCCGATGCTCCTTCATCAGCAGCTTCTGGATGACACCCTGCAGCCCCTCATGGTAGTGGCTGGGGGGCACAGCACTGGGCGGCG
>NW_008589800.1:332-847 GCF_000691845.1 Merops nubicus
ACCTCCCATCAGCCGCAGACACCAGCGCTGGTAAATCATCATCAACCTGGAGCTTTGGGGCCTCCTGGAAGAGCAGGGACTGAGTGTGATTGTAGGCAGGGGCAGATGGGCTGGCAGGCAGAGCATGGGTTACACATGGTTTTGCCAGAATCTCGGGCAGGATGTGACCTGCCTGGTCCTGGCCAACATGACGTCAGTAAAGGATGCAGCAGGCTGCAGCTGTCACCCAGGTGCACCCAAATCAAGGCTCTGGGCCAGCAGCATAGGACAGCAGGGAAGGGACAGTGGGCAGGAGAGTACCTGAGGGACAGGGCTACCTGTATGCGTGCCACGACTCTGGCCTTCTTTCTGTACAGGTAGTAGAAGAGGCCGGTGAAGGCGAGGCTGGAGCCCAGACACAGCAGCTCCCCGGGTGTGATGGGTGGTGCGTCCATGGTGCCAGGCTCGGGCAGCACGCCTGCAAGGGGATTGTGTTGCCTGGGGACCGGGACCACGTCGTCTCAGGGGCAGGGATG
>NW_008589801.1:0-3503 GCF_000691845.1 Merops nubicus
AGAGGTCCCTTCCAAGCTCTGCCAAGCCAGGATTCTGTGACTAAGAGACAACAGGCACAGGGGCTGTGTTGTACTTCTGCCTCAGGAGGAACGTGGGGAATGAGAGCTGTGTTTGTCCTAAATCACCCTCTGGAAGCTGTGGCAGCTTCTGAGAAAAATAAGAACCCTGTATGGCTTGAGTCAGTGTGTGTGTGACTGCTCAGCACCAGCCCCAGAGGGGACCCTGGCAAGTGCCAGCACCTACAGATGGCCAAAGGGGAGACACAGCCTCAAAATAGAGCTGAGAAAAACCCCATCCCAAACAGAAACAGACACAGGTCCCTGGACTGCATGGTGGAAGGAAAAGCTTTGTTAGGATTGGAGTCACATCACTCAATCAAAAGGAGAGAAAACCTCAAATACAGAATTCGAGCATCAGGTACTGGCAAAAAGGAAGAAGTGTTTAGAAATTCAGCAAGCTTACGAGCTCATCCAGTAGCCTCAACATCAAGGTTTCTTACATTTTCAGTGCCTAAGGACTTGTGGACATCAGAGGAGTAACACGTTTAGAATTTAGTGTCATTTTGGTCTGAGGGGCTTTTTTAAAAGGAAAAAAAAACCCCAAATTCAAAGCGGGTGTAACTAAAAGCAAAAAAAAAAAAACCCAAACCCAACCCCCAAAAAACCCCAACAAAAGGCAAAGAAAACACACATGCAATTACAAATGCTGGAAAATGGAAAAACAGACATTTCAGATCAGACCTCCCCAGAGCTCTGAATAATGGAGTGATGCCTCCAGGGTCTACCATTCAGCTACCCAAGCCTGCATACTAATACACTACTCACATCAGAAGAGTAGAAAGGCACCACTCATGCAGAAAATTACCTTAAATGAGCAATGACTTCATGATAAACAAGCCCATGGCTTTTTTACTTTGCTCTTTGATTCAGGTGGTGGGGGGCACCTCCTGCTGAGGAGCAGCCAGCACACTTCAGGCTCTGCAAGCAGGTCACAAACCCACCTCCTTGGGGTGGATCTTGAATCTTGGTTGGTTTAGTCAAATGACCACCACTGAGGTTGTAGCTTTGGGGGGGGAAGGATGTGCCTGGCAATCATAGAATCACTGTGGTTGGAAAGGAGCTCTAGGATCAAGTCCAACCTTCATCCCAACATTTTCCTAACCACTAGACCACAGCCTTGAGTGCTGCACTATCTTAGGGTTCAAAACATCCAGCAGCCAAGCCTTAAACAGAGCAGAGACTCCACACGGTGGCAATACCAGAGGTCTAACTCATGGTGCACAAGATGAAACCAGAGGATCTCCAGCTGATACCACTCCCCATCCTATCAGGACCTTAATTCTCCCCATGTGCTGCCAGAATCCAAAATGCCCTTCCCAAGCCTGGCTGCCACACGCTCACATCCCCTCCCAAATGCGCTCCCAGGGCCTCTGTCACTGACTCTGTAGCTGATTAAATGTAGCTCTCCCCCTGGTCCCCTTCAGATGAAGTGATATTTAACTGGAACACCACGAGGCAGCTTAGCTTGCTGCCTGCATCATTCCCTGGTTCATTGCTCTGCTGACTCCTGGGTGCCTCATGCAGGGGACCTCAGATTGTCCTTTGTTTGAGAGCAGCCTCGCGTGGGTTTAGGTGCTGTCGTTACCAACAGCCCAACCTGTTAAATCCTGACACATCCTTCCCCTTTTCCACCCCTCAGCTGAAGATCCCCAAGTGCTAAAAGACTCACGATGAGAAGAGGGGTTCAGCTGAACCCATTTCCTCCAAGAACAGCGGGGAGAACAAAATGTTTTGGAAAGAGTCTGCTGGGAAGGCTTCAATTTTTATTCCCTTGCCCTAGGAACGCAAACCGCGGCGCAGGAGCTGATGGGGTTTGTTTGTGCAGCCCTGGGTTCAAAGGTGCTTTTCGAGGGAAATCTGCTCGGTGCAGGCATGTCAGGAGGTCCTCCCCTTGCTCTGGAGGGGGTGGGTGCAGCTGATGAGGAGCAGAATGCTGCCCTGATTGCAGGGTGAGACTGGTAACCCAGGGAGGAGCGTGGGTCCTCCTCTGCCAGCCTCTGGAGAGGAACAAAGCGTGCTGGAGATGAAGCCTGTCTGAAGCCAGAATGAACACTCAGCAGCTGAAAAGCTGGGCTGCAAGCGTGCAACATGTTTGGATTATGAACGTGACAAAGGTGAGACCCACAACTCCACTAACTCTGCACTCAAAGCTTTGACTAAGAACAGGCTTTAAGCCCTGCGAAAGAGGATTACCACTCACGGGCAGTGTAAGAACAGTGCCAGTCAGACAAGAAGATTCACCTGAAAAAAAACAACCCCTCTATTTCTTCCTAAATCCCTGAAAACTGCTATTGCTCACAGTTCTGAGCCAGAGCTATTCACACTGCTGTGTATTACCAGTCCCTAGGAAGGAAATCACCATCTCGTCATTAATGGGATTTCTAAACACTTCCTGCCCCAGTCTAACAATGGAATTTGTGGGGTTTTCAGCTGTTTAGGCTTTATAAACCTGGGGATAGTTTGGGTTGAGATGTGGAAAGGGTTGTTGAGGAACAAGGAAGCACAAAGGAGGTCTCCCCAGACTAAATCCTGCTGATGATATCTTGGGAGGGTTTCTCTTACCGGTTCTTCGTCCTCCCTCTAAAGAAAGATGGGGATGGATGAGGCACAAAGCCTCACCAAACTGGGACAGGTTCCCACTTCCCAAAACATCCTCAGCTGGGACAGATGTAAGATAGGGGGAAGCCTCTGGTCTGTATTCTGCACAAAAATGCCACACACTACCTCTATGGAAGCTATCTTATGGTATATATATTAAAATAGCTTCCCACCAGCACACCCTTGCAGAATGGCTTTAGCAGAAATGTCCTTGCTTAAGGACAGAGATATTCTTGTTCATGCCTGCAGAGAAATCCCCCTTAATACAGCATCCAGCCTTTTTTCAAAGCTGCTACATTACTAAACCTTCAAAACTGAAGTTCATTAAGAAGTAGAGGACTGTACACCGTGGCTACTCCACAGCACCAGTCCCCCAGTACAGGTTTCTCCTTGGCTCCTTCCAAACCCTGCTAATTAATTTTTTTCCAAAGGCCATCAATCTGAAGCAGACAAACATCAGAGAGTCAATTCATTAACATTCACTTATTTCCACTTATCTTGGGCCACTTCTTCTCTTATTAATAGCTAGTAAGATTGGCATTTCTAAAAATAACCAACCAGCACTGGAAGCAAAGCTCCAGGGAGCCCTCCCAAACCCCATCAATCCTCCCAGCCTTGGCCCACGGCCTCCTGAGTCCACCCTGGCAGTTCCCAATCTCTGAGGCAGCCCATGAATCAACATCCAATATGAACTATGAGAGGCTGATTACTCAACTAATTTACTACTTCCAGGGAGACCAAAAGGCTGTTTACAGGAGGAAATTAGGGGACTTGAGAGGAGCGTCAAATGTGGCCTGAAAACTCTGCCTCTGATTTATATCACAGGATCATGGAATGGTTTGGGT
>NW_008589802.1:0-2053 GCF_000691845.1 Merops nubicus
GGCCCCTCTCCAGCCCCTCAAGCTCCTCCTGGGGGTGAGGACCCCAAACCTGCCCCCCCAGGATTTGAGGGGTGCCCTCCCCAGTGCCCAGCCCAGGGGCACCATCCTGCCCAGGTCCTGGTGGCCACCCAAGGCAGGAGTTGGGGGGTTACCTCCAGAGGGCAGCTCGGGGCTGGTGGCCACGGAGATGTTCCTCAGGTCATCCCTCCTACCTGGAGAGCAAAGAGTCACCCAAAACCAGCACAGCAGGAGCCCTGGACTGGTCTTACTGGTCCAGACCCAACTGGGGACAACCCAACAAGGACCTGGTCAAAGCAGGAGCACTGGACTGGTCTTACTGGTCGAGTCTTACTAGTCAAGACCCAACTGGGGACAACCCAACAAGGACCTGGACTGGTCTTACTGGTCCAGACCCAACTGGGGCCATCCCAACCAGGACCTGCACCGAAACAGGAGCCCTGGACCGATCTTCCTGCTCCACACCCAACCGTGTTGGCACCTCAAGGACCTCAAAGTCCTCGCCAGCAAACCCAGTGCCTCCTGGAGCTTCTCCAGGACTCTCCTCACCCTCCTGGTGTCCTCCTCTGGTGGTGAGAAGCCAGGGGACGCTCAGCCTGGAGACCAGGAGCTGCCCGAGGCCGCTGCGGCGCCGGTACCCGCAGGAGTAGGTGCCCCTGGTGGGCGTGGAGAGCAGGAGGCCGAGCGTGGAGCTGAAGTGACCTCTGCCCACCGGGGTGTCCACCAGCTGCACCCCGTCCTTGCAGAAGAAGATGTGGGTGACGGGGATGGAGGAGAAGACGAGACACCGGGCGAGAAGGGGGTCACCCTCCCGAGCTGAGGAGACGTTCAGGAGGAGAGCTGGGGCGGGGAGGTCACCTGGGGGTGGAGGAGAAGCGGCGGTGGTGGTGCCCTGAGGTGGAGGGGGGAGCTGGTTGTCCTCTCCCCAGCCTCGGCGTTGATCTTCTGGGTGGGTTTTTGGGGGGGAACAGCAAGTTGGAGGGGAGCAGGAGAAGGCTGGAGCCTCTTTTGGGGGTCATCGGGTGGCCCAAACCACTTGGATGGCCCAGAAGCTCGTTTCGGGAGGTGGCCACGAAGGGGTGGGACAAAAGCAGGAGGGTTGATAGGGTCCAAAATCTTCATTCTTGGGACCAAAAGGGGTTTTTTTTCCATCCAAGGTGAGATATGGAAATTTTGGGACAGCAAACACTTGACTGAGGTGTTTCCAAGGGGGAACATTCTCCATGTCTTTGATCTCAAGCCCAACTCTCCCCCTCCATCATCCAGCACAAACTGCAGCTTCTCCTCCCCAAATCTTCCCTGGCAACCCCTGAACTCTTCTGTGCCAAAAAAACACCCCAAATATTTGGTGGCTTTTAATTTTGACTCTGAGTTTGCCATCTGCCTCAAAAGGAAACGCCAGGAGCAGGATCTGAGCCACCTTTTTTTGGGCACCCCAGGATCAGGAGCCGCCGTTTGAGGGACCTGGGGGGGGAGGTTCTCCAACCACCCTCGTTGTCTGCACTCACCTGGGGAGCTGCAGGGCTCCATCCCACCAGCACCTGCCTGGGGCAGCAGAAGGGGTTGGTCTGAGACATTCTGCTGGTCCAGAAGAGGCCACCTGGCAGAGGACACCTCCTCGGGGTGGGAGATGCAGCCTTGAGGAAGAGGAGGAGGTTTCCCTGCTGACCTCAAGGTGAAGGAGGTCAGGAATCACCAGCGAGGAGCAAAAGGGGCTTTGGGGGGAGGTCTATGTCCCTTCCTGCCCCACCAGGGACACCCACGTCACGCCTGGACCCCACCGGTGACCCCACCCTCTGCTCGTGGGGCAGCAAGGACGTGGTTAAGTGGCTGGCCAAAGGTTGCCCACCCCCCTGGCAGGGCAGAGCTGGACCTTCAGCCCCTCCAGGAAGCCCATCCTGCACTTCCAGACCCTCGGTCTCCTCAGAAATCCCTCCAGGACCCCCCAATTTTGGCTCTCGACTGACCCTTTGACTTCTCTCCCTGGAGATCTTCCAGAGGGGACCATTGAAACCCCACCCCACCTCACCCCGTG
>NW_008589802.1:2426-3572 GCF_000691845.1 Merops nubicus
CGGTGGGACACCCCCCACCTCCTGGGGCAAAAACAGCTGCCCCCTCCCCCAGTTTCCTCCACGGCTGAGCCCCGAGGTTCTCCTCACACTCAAACCTCCCGGTGCCGTCGCTGGGAAGAACAAAATTTCCTCATTTCTCCTTTTTTTTTTTTGGCCGGGGTGACGAGTGGCCCCGCTGCCCAGGCGGAGCTCTGAGCTGGGGGAGGGACACCCCCGGGGATCTCCAGAGTTGGGAGATGCTTTTGCCACCCAAAAATAACCCAACCTTGGAGCTCCAACCACCTCGGGCTGCTCCGACCCACCTCAGAGCTCCACCGGTAGGAGCTCCGAGGCTTGAGGAGCCTCCACCCACCCACCCTGCAGGGGGAGGAGGGTCTTTAGGCCGGTCAGCTGTGGGTGGAGAGGGGTCTACGTGGTCCTGTGGGGGTCCCTCCCTTGGTCCAAACCCCTCCCTGAGCTCCTGCCTCATCCCTGATTCCTGCACCACCCCTGTGCTCCCAGATTCACCTCCAGCATCCCCCTGTGGGGGTCAGGTCACCTCCGTGGGGTGGGATGTCCACCAAGGAGAAGCTCTGGGGGCAAAGGCGTCCACCTGCTGGAAAAGCAAGGGGGGAAAAAAAACCCCAATCCCTTTTCTCTGCTCGGGTGGCCCAAGGGTGAGAGGAGGAAGAGTGGACGCTGAGGAGGACACGGGGGGAAGTCCCAGAGCTCCTGGAAGGGTTTCCAGAGGAAACCCTCAAGCAGATGGAGGGTCCTGCAGCTGGGGAGGGACATGGGACAAACTCTTGGGGGTAGCAGTCAACGAGAAGCTGGACGTGAGCCCCCAATGGGTAATTCCAGCCCAGAAGACCAATCCCATCCTGGAGGCGTGGGCAGCAGATGGAGAGGGGGGACCCTGCCCCTCTGCCCTGCCCTGGGGCACCTCCCCGGGGGTCTGTGCCCACCCCTGAGCCCCCAGCACAAGGAGGACGTGGAGCTGCTGGAGCGTGGCCAGAGGAGGCACAGAAAGGCCCCGAGGGCTGGAGCAGCTCTGCTGGGAGGACGGGCTGAGGAGTTGGGGTTCAGCCTGAGGAAGAGGAGGCTCTGGGGGGACCTTAGAGCCACCTCCCAGTGCCTGAGAGGGGCTACAGGAGAGCAGGGGAGGGA
>NW_008589802.1:3804-4982 GCF_000691845.1 Merops nubicus
GAAATTCTGTGATTCTATGATTCCACGGTGCTATGAACTGTCACAGCTGAGACGTGGCACACGGGTGGGGGCAGAAGGGACACGACCCTTGCCCAGGGCTGGAGCTTCTGCTGGAGCCTGGGCCGTGCCAGGGCTGCTCCCAGGTCTCCTCTCCACCTTGAGGGGCTTCAGGAAAGCTGCTGCCCCCCCTCCTGGGAAGCTGATTCTCCTGAGGATAGGGGGAACATCATCTCCGTGGTGGCCCTTCGGTGGGGCCACGGGTGCTGGCACCCCCCCCGTGCTCAGGAGGGGTTATTGGCATTCAGGATTTCCTAATTCCTGGAAAAAGGGAGAGGTGCAAACCCCACCCAGCGCTGAGGAAGGACCAGCCCACGCTTCTGCCCCCGAAGATCTCAAGATGTTTCCTCCTCCTTTATTCATCTCCTCCCTCGGTTCATACAAAGGCAAACCCGGCGTCGTTGGGATGCTCTCGGTGAGGAGGTCGGAGCTGCCAGGGTGGGGTGCAGGGACAGCAAAACGGGGACCAGAAATGAGGCAAAAGGGTGAAAAAAGAGTAAAAAAAGCAACAAAACAAAGTCTGGGAAGAAGCAAGGGGGGTAAAAAGGTGGCCGGGGCTGCACGAGGGACCCTGTTGGCGCGATGAGCGTAGCTGGAGGAGGGTGAAACCCCCCAAACTTCCTCTCCTGACTATTTTGGGGGGTCAGGAGGACCGAGGGGGCAGCAGGGTGGGTTCTTTCTCCCCGTGTTGCTGCCTCAGCACCCGCTCCAGCCCTTTCCACACCACGGGTTGCCCGCTGCTGGAGGACTAGGTGTGAAGAGCTGGAGCCTGTTGGGTCGTGACCATCTCAATGCTGGAGGTTGGAGTCCCTTGAGGTCCAAAGACCTCTCTTATGACAGACTCCACGACTTTCTTGATCTGCTTCCCCGTGGTTTTCCAGGAAGAGGGGTCAGCATCCTGGAGGTAACGTCTCAGCTTCTCCAGCATGAGCTGCTTCGACCCCTCTTGCCTTTCCTTGAGGTCTTTCCTCGCTTCTCCCTCCAGCTGGGCTGCCAGCTGCTCTCTCTGGTGCTTCTCCTTCGACCCGAAGCACAGCCAGAGGGGGTACACGTGGGCCATGCCGTACAGGAAGACCACCAAGGTGAGGACATAGAACCCTGCGATCTGGAAGAGAAAAAAA
>NW_008589803.1:0-250 GCF_000691845.1 Merops nubicus
TCAGCTGCCCGGGCCGGGGCTGCCGAGAGCTGCCGGCGATCCTGTGGGTGGCTCTGGCCTTCTGACCCTGTGTTCACCCGGGGTGGTTAATGGGGCAGCACAGCTCCGGTCTTGCCCCCTGCACACCTGCCCTTCCTGGGAGCCAGCAGGGCCCCGCGTGGAGCCGGTGGCCTGGCCCTGCAGCTCCACGTGTCTCCCTTTGCCCTGTGGCATGGTAAACTGAGGCACGAAGCGATGGGGTGGGTGGGAG
>NW_008589803.1:319-1156 GCF_000691845.1 Merops nubicus
GGGAGGAAGGGATGGGAGGAAGCACTGAGCCAACCCCACCGTGCCCTGGTTGCACGGTGCCCTCAGGGATGGGTAATGGGGCAGAACCAATGGTAGTGCCAGTGCTGCAACACGCGCTGGTTTCCGGCACCACTGCAGGTGCCCAGGTCTCTTTTATGGTCGGTACAATTGCTTCCCAGCTTGGGAAAGTGAGGGGAAAAACCCACAGGAGTGGAAAATAGCAGATGTGCTCATCCAAGCACCGAGGAAACCTAATCCAATGTCACTGATCCAGCCTCCTTGCTGGCCTCAGCACGAGTGCCCGCCCCAGGACCCCGTGCCAGCTGCCAGGCCCTGATCCCCTTTGCCACCCCTCAGCCCTGGCTGGAAAGCCCTCGGCTGACCAGGTTTCGCTGGTAGTTTCAGCCACCACATGGCAGCAAGCTGGCACCCATGTCAGAGAGGTGTGTGGGCACCTGGGAGTGGGGAGCCCTGCCCCAGCAGAGGTGGTGAGGGCTGCAGTGAGTGCCCTCGGCTGGCGGCAGCTGCTGGGTTCCCACTTGGTTCCCCCTGTCTTGGCATGGTGTGGGAGGGGGAGGCAGAATCCCCTTCCACACCACCACTGCTCCTCCTCTGCCCAGGCTCCCACACAGGACCGGGCAGGTTGGGCACAGGGGTCCAGCCCAGGGCACTGCACACCGTGCAGCTTGTTCTGGGGTGGAGGGCGCTGGGGGAGGCAAAGGTGAGGTGCCACAGGAAAGCCAAGCACACGTCAGACCCTGCACGGGGGCAACCTAACCTCCACCAGGGCCGAGGTGAGGCTGACTGGAAGCAAAGCAGGAGACAAGGCGAGCAGAG
>NW_008589804.1:0-321 GCF_000691845.1 Merops nubicus
GCTGCTGCCTGCCCCAGCCTGACTCGCCAGGTCTCTCCCTCCCTGCTCCCAGACAATGCCCTGGCACACTGAGACATGGAGCAGCTGGAAGGGGGATCTGGCGGCTGGCCTGCGGCGAGGAAGGGGCCGCACGTCCCCAGTCCATGGGGCAGAGGCAAGGGGACCTGGGGGGAGCTCTCTGCAGCCCCAAAACACTGTCGCCGTTCCCCTCCCGCGTGGCCTCCCTGAGGGTGGGCACGGGTCCAGGGTGGGAGCGAGGCCCCTCCATGTGCGAGGAGCTGGGAGGGAGGGAAGGAAGGAGCTTTTGTGGTGCAGCCCGCG
>NW_008589805.1:0-885 GCF_000691845.1 Merops nubicus
CCCGCGGGCCGTCGTCGGGCCCCTGCAGGCGGCAGTGTTGGAGCGCCGGAGGGAAGAGAGCCGCCGCCGGGAAACCCGATCCCGGCTGAACTTCACCCTTCTGCGGCAGTTACACGAACGCGACCAAAATTCTGCTACATTACTACTGCGAACATGGCTCCTCTTTTTTAAACTTACTTTTTTTTTTTTTTTGTTTTTAAATTCGCACAGGGAAAACATGCTTATTAACACTGAACGCTGAAAAACAGATAACATTTATAGAAGTAATAAATGTTTATTTTTCCAAAATGTAGCCAGAATATTAACTGATGCAGAGACCATATAGGTACTATTTTGCAATCATCTTCTAGCCTATTGAATTCCTCGCTCATTTACATAAACCAGATGTTTCTTTGACAGACCAGATTCCTCGAAGAAAAAAAAACAGAAGTCACTATATACATCATGTCTAAAATGAAAGACCACGTGAATACATGGCACAAATGTTCCATTAACCACTAAAGGCAATGTATAAGTTTTCTTCTATTTTATTCTATTTAGCAAAATTTTCGTGAGGGTTTAGGTGCTCCCTGGCAGAAGCATTAGAAAAGGAAAATGAAACTACTCAGATTATATTCACTGCCTTCAATGGCTTTCACCCCCCCCTTGGGAAGCCAACTAAATTTCTCTGCCAGATCTTGACACTCAAACCAGTCCACTGAGCAGACAAATACTCCAAAAACAGTGATCCGTATTCCTCATTCCCACAGAACTGACTCCTGGAATCTATCTTCCCAGTACCCAATTCCTGGAGGATTATGAGATGAACAAGAATGACTATTTAACTATTTTAATGACCATTTAAAACCTGCAATGTCTTAGAATCATAGAATCCTTTCTGTTGGA
>NW_008589806.1:0-21576 GCF_000691845.1 Merops nubicus
AATATTTAGAGTTAGTGAATTCTGTTGCTGCTTGTCCGGAGAAGTATGATAAACACTGACAAGGTAACTGACAACAACTCTATAGTTATGTAAGGGCTGACAGAGCGCGTGGACAGTGCATGGACAATACCTACTATCCAATCAGTAGCTTAGCTTAGGCGTGTGAACAGGCTTGTTAACCTATGGGGTTCAGGAGGCTGTCTCTTGTCTGCTATAAAAGGCTGTAATACTTTGCTATAAAGGGATTTGACAGCAGACCCCTTGGAGTGTGCATCTTTTCTCTGAAGCTCCTTCCCAACAAACAATTACAATGAGATTTCCGGTAAGTATTTAGTAAAACTTTCAAAAATGCCTGGCTGACCTTTGGGGTTGGGATAGTATTACTTATTTAAGGTCTAAGGTCTATTAATATAATAAGGTCTATTAATAGCAGGAATAGAAATACTACAATATATTAATACCAGAACAATATGCTTGCACTGAATTAAATAAGTAAGCAAGAACAATTCTATTGTATTAGAATCCAAATATCTGAAAAGGTGCTGAAAATGGTATAAGAAAAACTGACAGTATCCCTTTTTCATAAAGATAGAAAAATTCGGATTTATTGCCTATTTGATGAGCGCCAGAAAAAGTTTTCTTCCATACTTGAAGCTCATCAACAGATGGATCCAACCTGAACTTTATGTGTCAAAATGAGCCAATGTGTATATGAGAAAGGTAGAATTTGACCTTTGATAGATCACTAAATATGCTCTGTGTTGTTTTATAATTTGGTTTAGTCAGCCTAGAGTATGAGTTACTATAGCTCTTATTCTCCAAGCTGCTGTTCCTTTTCGTTAAGTCCATATAGTATTTATTTATGTATTAGGTAACTGAAAGGAAATAAACATGTCAGGTTTATAAGCAAAATTTAAAAAAATAAAACAAAACACAAACAACCCACTTCTCACTAATATTACATCATAAATTTTTAATGAAAAAAGGAAAACCTTTTGGAGGTAATTAAAAAAAATAATATATGTAATAGTCTTACTTTTTAATGGCTTATTTTGATATAAACTCTACTTCAGCATCTGCTAAACCAGAATAGCTGAGACTCCTTTGTTAAGCTATTATGCTGGGAATTATCAAGAAACTCTGGTTGTTTGGTTTGTGTTTTTTTTTGTTGTTGTTCCCCCGCCCCCCCTTCTTGAACTCTGTTTTGAATTTAATCAAAATGCAGGTAAAGAAAGTTGAATGAGATTATTTTCAGCATACATATGCAACATTGCAAAACCACAAAAAGCCTATTCTTGTGTAGGAATTGTGCTCATGGGAATAAGGAAGAAACTGTTTTATGCTAAGGTTCATTAGTGACCAAAAATCAATTAGATTTGATTCTTGCGTGCTTAATTTTATGGTTTTCATTGAACAAGACTGTGTTTGCTTTTAACTAGGAGGGTCTATCTGAGAACTTTCATGTGAAACAAAATTGCAGTTTCTGGGTGTGTAAGTAAACAAAACAAAAGTCTCTTCTACAGGAATATTAACTTAAAAGGAAGGACATGCATGTATTAAATGCTTAAATATATGCATTATATTTCTTTAGTATCGCATCTAAATTAATTTAACTTTGATCACAAACAAAAAAAAAAAAAAAAAAAAAAAGAGGGGGGAAAAAGGACAGCGGGGGAAAGGAAGAGGAAGGAGGAAAGAGTTTAAGCGCAGCTATTTGCTTGAAGTGATTCAAAAGAACCATGACAGATCTTAAAGGCAGCATTTAGCTTAAGTGCTGAATGAGAATTAATCTGCTTGGTCACATTAATGTAAAAAAGACGTGGTTTTCATAACAGTCTTCTTGAACAGTTCTGTATAAAGTTCAAAAAAGTGTAGTGATTTCTAACAATTGATGACATATGCAGCAGCTACTTAGTGCAAACACATACACCCACCTCTGAGGACCTGACACCATTTCTCATTTAGTCTCAGAAAGTTATTTTCCAACATAGACAAACAGAATTTTCAACCTTCTGAATCTAGAAAATCTTGTTAGTTGTAGGTCAGCATAGAATCAGCAAGGCTATCTTCTTATCTTTAGGTAAAAGGTGCAGCCTTTTACTTTTTGCACCCCTCAGTGTGTTACACAATGTTTAGCAGTGACTTTGGTCTGCACACCAATCCTTGGTGGTAACTAAACATTAAGCATTATCACTGCTAAAAGCAGACACTGAAAATCTGCCATTAAGTTTGGAAAGTGCAGTTAGAAGAGATTCAGCTGAAGAGTAAAATCACTAAACAGAACTAGTTCTGTTCTAATCCAAACCAGGACACCAGGATTTCAAAATAGTCATTTCTGCAACTTTTAACAGCTCAGGGCCCCAGTTTTCAGCAGCAGTTTTCTCAAAAGAAAAATAAATGAAAGATTTGTACACCCCAAAACTTTAGTAACTTTCAAAAGTTCAAAACAAGATTTAGTCCATTAGCCTATATAGAAAATTTCTTGATCATTGTTATTTACTTAATTGTCTAAATTGGAACTTCTTGCTGATCACTGGTTAGAAAAGAAGAAGAAAACATTGAAGTATCCTCCATTTCCCAGATGTCCTGCACCAATCACTAGTTCAGCACTCTTCACATTCATCATTCTGAGGAGCAATCTGTAACTCCAAACTAGCTGGAGTGTAGATGAGGTTTAGCTTACCTCAGAACTGAAGATATCTTTCATAAAAGATTTTCATTAAAGAGTTCCTCAGACTACTTCAAATAACACTTTTTCCCAACCCCCCAGCTACACAGGTGGAACTATACAAATAACCACGCAATACACTCAGAGCAATGAGGTGCAGTTAGAAATGAGGCAGCTAGGTTGGGCACCATTTCAATTATAAGAATTCAGTCAATACTTGAAAAGAGAGATCAATCTCATATCTCAAAATGTGACCTGAGGCAATATTAAAAGTTCTCAAAGATGGAGATAGCCTATTAATTCTCAGGCTCTTTCTTAAGCTGGGGGATTCACTGAGGCATTCAAGTATGAGAGCTCTTGTTCACATTTATTGCACTATATTCCATAATACGATCCAGCATTCCAGGTAGTGGTTGAGATTAGAGTGTTTTTCAATGGTGAAGAATTAATTTGTTTGTTTGTTTTGTTTTTTCTCTCTGTACATTTAGATGATTTAGTAGTATTCCACTGAAGATCTGTCACAGTCGTTACCTGATTTTTGTAAAAGCTGAAACTCCATTTTTACTAATGCTGTCTAGAAATGGTGTGGGAGCATATTCCAAACAAATGTATAGATTAGCATGACAACTGCTGGTTACACAAAGAAGTAGCAAAGGTCTGCTTAATCTTAGTGTCCAGTTTTTGGGGTAAAGCAACACTGATCCCGTTACTTTGAAATTTTCCCTTCCTTTTTTGTTACTTTAGACAAATTTAACAAAATAATATTGAACATATCTATCCTCTAATTTCTTGATTTAACTAGGTCAGCAACACAATTTTCATTAATCCAAAGAGGATAATGCTGGTTTACTGTTTGTAGTTTTTTTTCCTATTAATTACTCTTGAACTTTTCTTCGTATACTGTGTTTCTCTGAGAGGTTTGTTTTTTTTTAAACTGCTAATATGAACTGTATGAACTGTAGCCAACTTTTTTGATAAATTTAACCAAAATCAGTTATTTAGCAGCGTTTATTTTCAATAAATCAGGCTGCAAAAACAGCTTCCTACCTTCAGGAACTTTGGACTTGAATATTTTACTATCTGTAAAGAAGAAGGTATTTTGCTGTCTTGAGAAGAAATTGAGCTGTTAACTTAAAAAATACTATAATTCTCATTTAGTCTTAAAATGTGCTTAGAAGAAATATAGTTTGTACAATGCTGTCAGATCTACACTCAATTTAATGGAATTTTATAAAAGGCTGAATGGCTACAACCCTGGGGCTTATAAAATTTTTTAATTTTTGACACAAAAAATAAACTTCAGTTCTGCAATTGTGCTCTCACCAGTGATGGAAAATTGGGAAACTCATTGTAGTTATACTTTCTAGTTTAGAAGTACCTTAATTCAGCTGAACAAAAAAAAAAAAAATATATATATATATCTGAAAGAAATCACAAAAGAGTACTCTAAAACTAAGCTCAGTATATTGATAGAATTGCTCTTTATTTCAGCCTAGAAGGATGAGAAAGGACAGAATGCAGACATATCTAAACTACAACAATTGAAATGTTAGGATGATAACTAGAGACTGAGTAAGATGGATGCTGATAGATTTCTTTGTTCTTATTATACTAGTTTAAATCAAAGTCTAAGAAAGAGGAAGTGATGAACCTTCAGAGGTTTTTGCGAGAGCGAAGATGCTTCTGTGTCCAGCTGCCTGCCTGGTCAGCACTGTGCTCAGGTCCCCGCCTTTGTGCTTTATCACGTATACACAAGAATGAGATCAGAAACAACAAAGGATGACATTCTCCTCCCTGGCCTCTGCATAATTTTTATTGACTTTCTTCTGTGCAGAATTTGCTGGAAGTTTAAAATTCATAGCTGTATAATTTTACAAGTTTTAGAATGCCTGCATTTGCAATATCTCTTTCTACTGAATGAGCATTATACTCTAATGGGAGACGAAGAGACAGTCCAAGACAACTAGTTCTGTCTCGGGAAGAAGGTTTATCTGGGATTATATGCATCACAGAACTGCTGCTCGGGAAGCAGTATGATACAAGCAGATGAAAGGACATGTTTTTTGAAGTTGAGCATCTTATTTTCAGATACCATCTTAAAAATTATTAGTTTTAGTAAACCACATGTGCTGGCTGTTCCAGGAACATAAACATGTATTACTGAAGCTGCTTGTAGTTGAAGGAAAAAAAAAAAACCAAACAAACAAAACCCCCAACGAATTGTCATTTCCAGTTCATTATTCTCATTTCTGTATTTCCTGTGGAAGAATTCTCTACTCTTACCCTGCTAATGTAAAATGTCTTTCCTTTCATCAGTAGTTGCTTTAATAAGCTAAATTTCGTATTTTTATATTTTCTATCAGTTGAGTGTGCATAACGTAGAGCATAAAATACTGTGCTGGGTAGTGGCATTGTTCTAAAATACAAGATCCTTATTTTGATACTGAAGTAACAATTCAGCTGAATCTCACTAAGGTTTACTCCTACCTTCTGATACAAACATGGCAGAAGAATGATGTTGAAAATTTTTGATAGCTATTAGTAAGGTAGAAAACTAAGTCTATTCTACATGTTTTGGTTGCTGATATGCAAATATTCAGTATATTTGTGAATTTTGAGTTTCAGTTGTCATATTTCTCTACAACAGTTTGCTACCACTAATATAAATTATAAGGTACTTAAAAAAAATATTAAGTAGATGTTGCAGGTTTAGGCAGTGTTACAGAACACAGAAATTGATAGATCTTCTGTAGCCCAAGTGTGCTTTACCTCAGAATTCCAGGTTTAAGCATGAGACAGAAAATGGTCCTTAAAGTTTGTTTTTACTAGCATTAAACATATCAGCTATTTATGAGTCATGAAGACCCTTGACTGCACAGAAACTGAAGTTCCAGCAGTTATTTCAGAGTAGTTACTCTGTTTTCTTAGCAGTCCAAGCCAACTGCTCTTTAATTATCAAAGAGGTTAAAACAACAAAATCTGACAGATTGTTAGCTGAACTGAACCCAGGCAGATGGCACCATTCCATTCAGGCCAGTTTTGGGGAAGTTCTGCTGCACCATATGCTAGAATCAGTTCAACAGCTAATTAGAGCTTATAATAAAACAATCATCCTCTCAAGGAAATTTTTTATGAATGGGTCACAATTACAGAGTGCGAAGAATGAAGGAATAAAAATCTGAATAGCACATACCCTCACTGAGTTGTTTACTCCAGTCATAAATAAAGGTCAGCATGGTAAGCCATCTTGAATAACCTTTCAGCTCAATCCCAGTAGTGTTGACATTCCTGGACTGTGTTTGGAAAACAAATATTAAATGCTGTGGTGAATTACAGTTTTTATCCTCGTTTTTCTTAACAGATGTGGCATAAAGGATGGAGTAAAGTTGGTTATGCAACCAAGTTGTTATCTATTAAATTAATTAAAAGAAAAGAAATTGCAGTAGAGATTTACAAAAGTTTAGGGTTATCAGCTCAAGCAGGAAAATTATTATAATAAACATGAAGCATGGCTTACTTGCCAATAAGCTTATACATTAACCTTAGTTTACCAGGCAAAAGCATGAAACAGCATGCCAATATTTTTATAAGGCAAAAAGCAAGAGAAAGGTGAAGAAAGATACTATGCTGATATTATGGTACCTGCTACCTCCTTTCCTGGGACTTAATATGGTTCTTAGAAGTCAGATTTTTTAAGACTTACCTATTCAAGTAGACTGTTCAGGTTCAGACTACAATCTCTCTGAGGCAGGCCTTCCACACAAATGAACTGATATAGCCTTGATGTTCAAATAAATTGTTAGAATGAGAACTCTGTAATTACACATGCTTCAAGAAAGAAGCATTTGATGTGCAATAGATGTAGAAGAGACCTATTAAGGATGATGAGAAGAAGAAAGAGTTACTTATTACAAGAATGACTATGTGTCTGTGTGGTGTTTCATAGGCGCAGGCAAGCCAGCTCTCCCTGCAAACTAGTAGGATTGGAAACTGTGCAGCTTTATTGATAAAGCTGTTTATTACCTCATACTATCTGTATTCATGCCAAGAACAGACAGAAAAAAAACTAACAAGCCTCCAAAACATCTAAAAAATATAATCCAGAGAAGCTTAGTCTTTCGGTCCAATCACTTTGGCACAGTAAAATAAAGCCTGAAGAAGAGTTGACTTTTTATTTGGTCCAGTAAGGAGGGAAGTTTCAAAATAGTCTTCTGGTAGAGCACCAGAGCCAGAAGTCAACAGATTTTTAAGAAAAATTTCATCTTATTTCAAGAGAACTCATCCAGAAAGTAAGTCTTCTCATTTGGTTTGTGGTTGTTGGTTGGTTAGTTTGGGGGTTTAGTTTCAGAAGGTGGTTTCACCAAAGATCCTAATATGGCTTTCTGGAATAAGTTAGAGGGGTTTTGTGTTTTTTTTTGTTTTTTTTTTTTGTCCTAGGCATACTAAGGTGATTTCTAAGGACAGTCCCTTATGAGCTCCTGCAGAGTTTCTTAATATGCACAGATGTGATCACATCAAGTAGCATTCAAATAATAGGGGTCTACTAACTACTTAGGCTGCCTGTGTTCAAACAGTAAAGGAAATTTCCCAAAGCAGATGAAAAAGACTGCTACTCTCTAAACCAACTCTGACAATGTATTTGAGCATATTGCATCTCTTCAGTAAACCCATGCTTTAGGAAATCAGATGCACAGCATTTATATGCAGGCTCCCTTTTTTCAAATAACTTGAAATGTGGATGTCATGTGTGGAAGTCTAGGGGAGATTTTGTTGCTACAGCAACAACTAATGTAGTTGGAGTTATGCTTTGGAACGCTCCAAGACCAGATGTCTCAGGTTAATCTATACATATGTCACTAGAAGAGCATGCAACCAGATTTTTAATAAATCCGAATTTAGCAATATGGTGGGTTGACTAAGGCCTAAACCCCCACCCAGCCACTCTCTTACTCTTCATTCTCAACAGGACAGAAGGAAAAGATAGGATGAAAAAGCTCAGGGGTTGAGATAAAGACAGGGAGATTTACTTACCATTTACTGTCTTGGGCAAAAGAGACACAATTTGGGAAAGTTAATTTAATTGAAGTAGGTTTGGGAAGTAAATTCTAGTTATTGAGGTGCCGGTTTGAAACTGGGACTTCCGTGAAGCCAGAGCGAAGCAGGAGTGCAGAAATACCCCTTCTGAGTGACTATAGAGAGGAGGGATCCTCTTCACAGGGGTCAGTGTTTCTCCTCACCTCACAATCATCTCTGGAACCATCATCTGGTCTCTCCATCAAATAAGAGAAATCCAGCTCTGCTGTCTATCACACATTCTTTATATTTTTGGAAGGAAAAGAGAGAGAAACTTGTGGAAGAGATGGAATGAATATTCCCATGGAAAGTATGCAGTGTGAGACTGGATGGCTTTTGCTGAAGAGGAAACGGGCACTGGAGTGGAAAGGGAGCCCTTCACCAACCAGGGTCTTCTGTCTGTTTGAAAGAGGAGCTTGGCATTAGTGCCGAAATACTTTTGCATGGCAATTGTTGTCAACAAGTAACAGGGCAGATAATCACAGAAGAGTCACAATTCTCAGTACAAGATGTTTATGACAACTAGGTATAGTTTTGCATATATATATATATTCTTCCCCACATGAAAAAAAAGGATATGTATCACTTTCAAACTTGATGTTTTGCATTAATTTGCAGTGATACTGAGGTTACAACTCCCAGACCTCACACACAATCTTTGGAAAAAAATTCTGTCACCGAAAAAGAAGACTGGAGGGTGACCTCGTTAATGTCTATAAATAGGTAAAGGGCAAGTGTTGGGAGGATACAGCCAGGTTCTTCTCAGTGACAGCCAGTGATAGGACACAGGGCAGTGGGTACAAGCTGGATCACAGGAGGTTTCAGATAAACATAAGAAAAAACTTTTTCACAGTGAGGGTGACAGAGCACTGGAACAGGCTGCCAGAGAGGCTGTGGAGTCTCCTTCTCTGGAGACATTCAAAACCCACCTGGATGCAATCCTGTGTGACCTGATCTAGGTGATCCTGCTCTAGCAGGAGGGTTGGACTAGATTACTTGAGGTTCCTTCCAACCCCTAAGGTTCTGTGATTCTGTGAAGCAGTTCCTGTGAGAGTTAATACTTTTGTCTCCCTCCCTGGCAAAAAAAAAACACCCGACAAACAAACAAAAAAATCCCAATCACACACATTAAATTCCTACCCTACTTCTCATTCCAGCACTCATGCCACCATTTTCCAGCACAAGCTTGTGGTTGTCATGTCAGCTGAAGATGGGTACATTTCTACAGCAGCAGGCAGTCCCAGTTCTTCCATAGGCAGAGGAACAGCCCTTAATGACCCAAAAAGCCCCAACATTTTGCCATGGTCTCAGTTGTGTGCAACATGACCTACCCCAGGCACAGAGCAAACAAGAAAGATATTCTGCTGGCGGTTCTCAAAAGGGATTATCTTCTGTCCAGGAGAACGCCTTCAGTTGCAGGGAATTCTCCATTTGTTCCTGCTCAAAGCCAGAAAGAAAGACCTCTGAAGGAAATGCCAGTAATATAACATCTCTCCCACAGAATATGTAACCCAGTTTCTCTCCACTCTTGTACATGTTTACTTCACTTCTCTCCAATTCCTGGTCTTGGCAGATGTACAACTCTCTCAGTGCTCTGTCCCAGGGCACTGTCATCCCCACCAACATAAGGGATACCTGCCAGTACTTTGAAGGTCATTCTATGCATGCAGTCCTCCTGGGATATGGTTTGCAAAAGAATGAGTTGCCATCACACATGCTCTGCAAGCTGTTGTCTGTGAAAAAGATGTGTGTGGAACAAGTTCATTTCACTGCATGTCTCCAGACACTGCACGGTACAGACCTCCCCAAATTTTTTTCCACAGAAATATCTCTAAAGGGAACAGTCTGAGCTGTGACTGTCAGCCGTCAGACCCTGGTGTGAAGAAATCACAGCGTTACCAAAAAACAGCCCAGGTGTGCTACTCAGAGGTGAAGGAACTTAAATTCCAGCACCAGGGGAGAATCTGTCCTGCTTGCAAGCAGGGGGACTTGCATAGCTGAGGCAGAAAGATCAGTTTCTCCACTTTGGGCATCATATCTAAAAGGGCCTACAAAGACTACAGGTTACACAAGACCTCGAGTACCACTGCAGAATCCTGGGCAGTAAAAGCATGTCAGATGGAGAATATGTTAGCATATTAAACTTTTGAGCAGCTTTAGAATCTCTATTTTAGAGTAAACAGGATTTGGACTACAAGTACAATACAATAAAATAGTAATTGTATTCAATCAATGGAAATGAACTTTAACACCAAGTTTGAACCATTTCTGAGCCAACTGTCAGCTGTGGTTTAAAAAAACCAAAATCTAGCTATCTTGTTCCTGCACATTCATGGTTTTCTTTTGCCTTGTCTGCACAGTCTTGAACTATGTAAAGTACAGCAGACCTAGACGAATTTAACAGTTTAAATAAGAATGCATGTAAAATTCAGCTTCTAGAGATCTTAAAAAAACCTTTTTTGACCAACTGTACTGAAATACAACTGTATTACCATTTAGGAGGCAAACCAAAGCAAGCAAGATGAGCAGTTTCTAACAATTATTGATTTTTCCAGGCTGAGTTTTGACAGTTTCCACTTTACCACTTTCTGATCATTGTGCAACAATTAAGGATGATTGCTCATATCCTTTCTAGCTAGAACCCTTTCCCTTTGTCAATTCATCAACTGAACTAGATTTCTCTTCTCCCAGAAAATGATTATGTTGCCTCATGTATTATCTGCTACTTACTATTTAAGATGTTTGCAACTCTTAGTTGATATAACTGTTGCGCAGTACAGAGAAATGTCACTTCAACTGATTGTTCTCTATATACAGCTTCAGGTTTCCAACATAATAGCATAACCTATTTTTACCACCAGGAAATCTGTATGTATATCCCTGGAATTCACATTTAAACAGCTTCTTAACAGGCTTTTTATGTCATACTTGAAGAAATCAACTAATTTCTTCATTAAAACTGCCATCTCAAAATGCAAAATTTAATGGGGTCTTATTACTAAGACACATGCTTTATAAAATGAAAAGGCACTGTTCTGACTCTGGTAACAGAATCCACAGTAATTTCAGGCAGTTCTAACAGTCCTGTGACTGATTATCCTGAAAATTCTTTTACTGAATGCTGCCCTGTCCTTATATCTGCTCCACTAGTGCAGTAATCTTTTATGAGCACCTCTTCCCCAGCAGAGCTTCCCCCCGCCCCCAACCTTTTAATGTCTTATAAGGGCAGCTATTCAAAGCAGAATGATCACTTCCTGCTCTGTAAACCATAAAAATCTTCTTAGTAAGAGAAGTATATCAGCTCTGGATTGTCCAAGTGAGAAATCAGATCTTTCCTTTCCCTGGTTTACCTATAACCAAATCTGAGGGCTTGCATGCTTCTTTATTGAAGAGCCAAACAAGTATAACATGTAGGGAAGCCTTGAGTCACAGCCGTGCTATCTAAAGGCTACTCTGAGCAAACCTTCTCATCATACCTTTTCATCAATTCTGAGTGTAGACAAACTATCTCATTAAATTAATGAGATAGAATAGCAGGTCGATCCCACATACTATCTCTTACATGACTTTCTCTCCATATGGCTGAAATGGTGGTTTTAATTTCGTATGCATTAGTTGATGTGAGCATGGGGTGGTGTTGTTATGTGCACTCCTAATGCATAGTCCTGATTACCTGAGAACTCTGATGGCATATGACTGAACCTGAAAACAAAATGTTTTTTTTTACCATGTAATATTTAATCTAGAACATGGTATTATTTAATCCTGAACAGTTTCCCGTATATAAGTGCAATTTTTTTTTTAAAGGTGATGCTGTCTCCAGGCAGTGGACGTCAAGATGCTTAATGGGTGTAGAAAGCCCTATGAAAACTAATTGTGTAGATGTCACCATGACAGAGCTATACCTGCAAACATCAGCAAGACAAAAATAAATGTAAATTTTGATTTGCAGATCTAGTTGGGGATCTGGGGGTAGCAATGTAAATAAAGCCTGCTAGCTAACTAGGTGGAGAACTACCCTATCTTCCTTAACCATTTTCCAATAAGAAAAATGCTATATATCTCCTGCACTTAAACATCGTCTGTAATGCTAGCACAGTAACTCCTGACATTTGAATAATGTAATGAACTCTGTTACATATAAATAAAACTTTTAGCTTTTGTCTGTAATCCAGTTTAATGAAGCAATAAACTTTTCATCATTTTCCAAACTGGCATCAATGATGCAGATTAGCATTCTGATCAAGATCCTGAAATACTGTATGTTTATAAAATATCAAAATAATTTAGATATCATGAAAAGAAGTGGGATTATACATTTTAGAACAGCACAGTATCCAGAGAAGAAGTCAGCCCCTAGAAAGTAAGAGTAGCTCTTCTATCAGGTAGCTTGGTGATAATTATAGTAGAGATAAACATTAAATATTCATTTCAGTCCCTGGAGGAATATGAGGTACAAACAGTGAACTGTAGAAGCAAATTTAAAGACAGTCATTGTCAACAAACCACACCTTGTATAAAATGAAAAAAATAGGACAGGAAAAAAAGGCCAAATCTGTTCCTTTTCCACAATAGTACTTATTTCTGTAGGTAGCTATGCTCTGACTGTTCTGATCCATAAAGAACTGGAAAGACAATACTAGAATCTTACTAAAGAAAAAAAAAAAGATTTTTCAAAATACATTAAATAGGATAGAGAACAAGACAGGAATATCCTGAATTCATCTGCAACAAAAATTATCATTAGGCTTACTGTTTCCCCTGTTTATTGGAGCTGTCAGCAGTGGATTGTTTGCAGGCAAAATTTAGCATTTATATGAAATTATAATTTCTTTTTCTGCCGTCCTTTCTGTAAGAAATTCTGCTTTCTGCTCCTTTACTGTGGCTCTGCTCAAAAATGTAATTAATTTTGCTCATACACACTGATGCCATCACTTAGACTACAAGATATCTACTCAGAAATCCCATTCTGCAATCTTTTTATAAATCTTATACTCACTTACTAAGAAAGAAGTTTTTGAACATTCCCTGTCTTACCTGCCAGATAAAGTGCTTTTAAGGATGTGTTTCCTGAATGACCAAACAATAGATTTCTCACTTATATAGGTTACATAGCTAGAAAATTAGTTACAGAGAAGATAATTTTAATCTGTACATTAAGTGAGGGAATGAAATTTCAGAATGTGTCCACAGCATTTTAGGAATAAAAATCCATCCTAACCACCTCATCTGTCCTTAGACCACATGATTTGTGTGTCAGAGGAAGGTACCTCCCAAAGGAGACAACGGAGTGGAGGAATCCATCCTTGACTTGGAGGAAATGAGTAAGAGACAAGGACTGGCAGAAAAACTATTATGCTTTGATCACTTACAGTGCCAATCACATTGCTGAAGGGTCCAGGAGGAACTGAGGGTGATGTGTGATGAAGACAAGGGGAGGAGGAACTAGGAAGGGGGTAGGGGAGCTGTTGTACTGAAGTTGAACCTGAGGAAAGGGAAGGAAAAGGGTTTCCTTAAGTGCTTTCTTCAAAAAAATGGTTTTTTTGGGGGGGTTGATTTGTTCTGCTGGTTTTATTTTTCCCCAATGTTTGAATCAGTAGTTAAAAGTTTAGGTTAATTTGAATTAAATTATATTATGTAAAAATTACTGATTGATACCGTTTTGCCCATGTCAAACAGAAAGGAACAAATGTGGGCAAATAGGAGGATAAACATTGCTGGATGTAAAAAGGCAGCTTGTCTGTAGGACTGTCTGTCTGTCTGCTCTTTACATCTGACCACTTCAGTCTGTCCTCTAATCTTATTAAATCCTGTTTCTAGCTACCAAATGGGAGTGAGGTCTTTATTCTGTGTGCCTTTGTTCGAACACTAGCCAACTTCAGTCCCAATTCAGCTTAAGAGATCTAGGCACCTGCAAAGGGATTGGGACCACAAACCTCAAGGGCACATGGTTTCCAGGGTTAGGCAGCTAGGGGCAGCCAGTGCTTCCTCCATAGTTTGTGCCTTTAACGGGAAGAAGTATTAATACTCTACTTGTGACAGCAGCTCAGCAGACTGTCATGTTTAGGAGCAGATCTTGAAAGCACTTCATGCAAATTACGTGCCAGCTTGTCATCTTCAGCAGAAGAGTACATTAAGAGTAGGAAAGACTTCAGCATTGACATGTTAGATGAGTAAATATGAAAAGTTCTCTATCTGTCAAGACAGAATGGAGAAGGAAGGTGACCAAAAAAGGTAGGAGAAAGTACTTTGATTCTCATAAATTAGGTACTGCCAGCAGCAATGGTTAACAAGTCTAAACTTCTAAACTGCTTAGTGCAGCAAAGATGAAGAAGTCAGTAAATTTCAAAAATTAGTAATATGAATAAGACTACAGAAACTGGAAGAAATATGATGCCATATTAAAAAAAGAAGTAGAGACTTGAAATGAGATGGTGGGGAAAAAAAATGAAACTTATGACAACCTAAAAAGACTGCATTTAACAGAGGGACGGTGAATACTAAAAACCTATTTGTGTTAAGAGCTTTCTTGTGTACATTTTACAAAAAACCAAAATGTGGTTACGCTGATAAACTTGCATACGTTCAAAGAATCATAGAAAGTATTGGCTTAGAAGGGACCTCTAAAGGTCATCTAGTCTAAGCCCCCTGCAATAAGCGGGGACACCTCCAACTAGGTCAAGCTGCTCAGAGTGGCAACAAGCCTGACCTTGAATGTCCCCAGGGATGGGGCCTCCATCACCTCTCTGAGCAACCTATTCCAGTGACCTATCACCCTCATATCGAAGAATTTTTTCCTAATGTCTATATATTGATCATGCTTAGATATTGTAGAGATTTGTTTAACAGGGAACTGCAGAAAAACCTCTCAGACCCTTTCCATACCTTCTGAGATACAAAGAAAAAGCACCAAGATGTACCCTTTGCCCCAAATATAGCTGGGGGTAGCTGTCTAGTCCGGAGGAGTGCAGTGGTTGCTTCTCTCAAAGAAAATTCTCTCTGAAATTACATTGTGTTCTAAATTTATCACCACCCAAAAGCTAAACCTTGGAGACCATTTTGATAAAACTCATAACTTGTTCCACTAAAAACAGGTGATGCAGCAAGAACAGACAGACAAGTGATTTCACTCAAGAGTCTGCTTCCTCAGAAATCCTATCTCCAGAAAACCTCTTGTCTAGATAAAAAAGGACTGGGAGGAAGACCTTCTCAGTTTAAAACTTTCCTTCTCTCCTGTTTTGGCTTTATTTCTTTGTTCCTCATGGCAACAGTGAAAAATCTTCTGCTCTCATTTTGTACTTATCCTTTCACAAAAGAAGAAGAAAGCAGCATATAGTTAGTCTTTATATTTTCTACTAAGTATAAGTGGATATCTCAAACCTATGAGGCCACTGAGTGTCCTGTGAGGCACTTTTCACTAAGTGGTTTGTTTGGTAGCCAGAGTCTAAATGGATAGCTGCATTCTGTCATGAAAAGTTCCCATTCAGCTTAGACAACTGTGTTCTGATGTTAATCATTGAGGGCTATCAAATTCCAGGTGAAAGAAGTCTAAGTAATACACAAATAAGTAATTTTTCTATTCAATTTGCTCTTTTATTATTGAGGTACTGACATAGATGTGACTAGCACTGAAGGAACTCCTGGAAGGAATTTCTGTGACCCAAGCAGTTTACTAATTATCAAAGAGATTTTGTCTCTATTCCCATCAAAAACATTTCAGATCAAGAGATAGGACATATTTAAATAAAAGAACAAACCAGGGTGCAACCAGGTTGCATCTTTGCAACACTAAGGATGGAATAATCTGGTCTTATAAGAATAAAAAGTGAGCCATGCAGCTATGCCTAATGGATATCACTCCAAAGATTATACATTTAAGATCATCCTATCCATGCAAAATTCTCCAAGTTGATTTATCTCATTAGAACTATAAGCACTGATATTGTGAAATATCCTGGTTTAAAAAGAAAGACTAAAGGTATCCTGCCCTCCCCAATCCTCTCAAAAAAAGAAGACAGAGAAAAGCAATTAGAAACCCAGGTAACAGAAGTTTTTGTTCCTCATTCTCAAATTTTTTTTTTTGTCTACATATAAACATTAGTTCCCTTGTCTCAGTAACCTTTCATCATCATAATAATAACATCCTTTTAGTGTCAAAATCAAAGTCATCATCACAAGAATTCTGTGCTAACAAGAGTGGCAAGAAATAAGTACTTTTAACTTCTCTGAAAACTTCATACCTAAGAAAAATAAATCAATAAAAAACACCCAAGAAATAATTTGAATTCATCTCCCTCTTTCTTCTCTCTGCAATATTATTTTCTTTTTTTCCATTATTTATTTTATCCTTATTGCAAATAAGAGGATGGAAGTATAGCTGCAGTTGATTTTTCATTCCCCAAAACAGCTGTGAGTATAGCTCTGTGGAAAACATTAGCAAACTGAGTATTTTTCAGTTTATGCAGAATGCTTAATTCTTCCAGTAGTTAATTCTCCCACTAGGTATTTTGTAACACTACAATACAAATATAACATTTAATCCATTCTAACCCTTTGCAGGCTGATATTCATCAGGATTCAAATTATTACTCTTCCCCTCAATTAACTATGCCACAAACCTTAATATTTTCTTAAAGAAAAAATTGAGCCCATGACAAGGGGAGTGGATTTATAAATGTACTTGTGTGTGCATGCGCTTTAATTATCTGGAAAGTGTTTAAACATTAAAATCCGTAATGCACTCTGCAGAAATGTTACAACAGGGAATACATTCATATGAAGTAAACACATAAATCTAAGTTAAAGTTTTTATTATTCAAGGTAGCTCAGTTTAAGAACAAAAAAAATTAATCAAAACTTAAGGACCTTACAGCAGAAAACAGAGAACAATCTTTTTTTTTTCCTTCATATTGAGACAATTTCACTCTCCACCAACAAAAAGTCTTAATCTCTGAGCTGAATGCTTCAATGTTTTCTCCTGTACTGGAGTTTTCACTTTATAGAAGACAGAATTTCTTACTTTCTTGCCTGTATAGGTTGTTTGTTACCACCTATATGATCATCCAAAAGGGTAAACTAGTCAATCCAATACTGACTACTTTTAGTATATTTTCCTGCTTTTTAAGAAGATTATTCAAATCGAAGGATGAGTTAATTTAGAGTGAGTTATCCTAGTTTTGAAATATTCAAAGCTTGGTACTTTACTGTGATGACTCTGAAGGAAGAACTGATTTGAACATGAGTTGTAAACATTTCCTAGCAAACTAATACATATTATGGGCTAGGATTTCTTAATCTTACTAGCTTAGAAAAATATTGCCTTTCATTTTATTTTCAGTTGGTTTAGACTGGATATGAGCATCAACAATAAAGCTATTTTGAAGACATTATCACATTGGGGATAAAATTAATATAAAATAAGTTTTATTCCTTCTTGGACCCAAGTTTTGAATATAGAAAAAAGCACCATCAATCAAAGAAAAAAAAAAAAAGTCTTACCACGTAAAATCTTCTCTTTCATCACCAACCTCCTCTAGAGCTATGGTGGCTTCCAAGAGAGGTGCTTCTGTTTGCCAGATGACAGATGCTCTGACTCAGGCTGAAGGTGAAATTCACATTTCCCAGAGAACCCAAAACCACCCTTGCTCTGGAGAAAAATTTAAAGACAAATTCTTCAGGGGGGAAAAACAACAGCAACAAAACCACCACAACAACAAGCACAACCCACCACCAAACAAACCTCACCTTTAAGGAGAGGTTTATTGACATATAGATAACCCCAAAACTCCAAATCCACAAGAAACTGGTATACTTAACAAGAATTTTCCCAAAATGAATAGTTTGTAGTCAAGGTTCTATACAAACACTTCTCTCTGACCATCATTGCAGCCCTCAGGCTTAGTATTAGAAACATTGGGTCTGTGGGAGTGATTCGGCCTATTTCATCTACAGCTCTTAAAACAATCTGGGGTTTGGGTGTAACTCAGCATCTGCAGTTACTCCCCAGTATGAATATACATTTCAGTCTAGCTGTGTGCCGTTCCTGCCTGGAGAAGTAAATGGCAAAAACTGTGCACTGAGCAACCACAAGCCTTTAGCAAACTGACATATTACAGTAAGGAAACATTAGAACGTACCATAAGTATTAATATGTGAAGTCTGCATTAATTAAAAAGCTTTCTTCATATGCTTCTTGTAAATTCCTCATATTAATTCCTACACAATATAATAAACATCCTGGATACCATCTCAAGGCTGTAGCACACATCAAATAAGGTGCACATGATCATAAACTATCTTCTTGTTCTTCTGTCTTGTAAAGTTTAAACTATCACATTTCTGTCTTTCACTTACAGTGAAAAATAGTGAAAAATGTACTGAATATTAAGAATTATTGGTAAGGAAAACAAACAAAAATGAAATAAATATTTTAACAGTCTTTAAAACTTCCCATCCTTAGGAGTTACACAGTAGAAAAACAGCAAGTGCAGAATAGTTTAACAAGGACCAACAAAGGTCCTTAATGTCTTTCTGTGAACAACTGCTAAAGGGACAGGAGCTTTTACCAAGTAACAGGGTGCCAAAGGAAATGAAATAGATATAAAATCATCAAGGGAAGAAAAATAACCTGAATAGGGGATGATTACTGATTGTCTCTTACAGTATGAGAAAAAAGACAGCATCAAGACTAACTAACAGCTGACAAGTTGAAAATAAAAGGTGTTCTTCACTCAACATGTAAGTAGAAAGTACCACAGATGTAGATTATGATAAAAATGTATGTGTACTCAGAAAAGAAAATTAATGCTGGGGAAATAAAAAAAATCTATCTTGGCCTATTAAATGCAAAGAGATGACATTTGATTCATTAAGTGTTTGATTCGTAACTTGCTAGAAGCTGGAAAATGATAAAAAATGGAACTATCACTACATTCATGTCTCATTTTCTTTCATTGTTAATCTGAATCAGTGTGGGTATACTATTTGTTTTCCTGGTATAGAGCATGTCCTGCCCTGTTTCTGTTCAAAGATGTCAAAAAATAGTAGAAAACAGCACCTTATATCCTCCAGCATACCAAATCCTCTGGAGTTAGGTGACTACAATACACTCTGCCTGAGGCTGTGTTCAAAGTTGTTTCATCATTTCAGGTACAATTCTATAATGTTTCCATAATGTAGGCATGAGAATTTCACAAAAAACTTCCAGGATACACTTGTGGATCTCAGTTTTGAGAAGAAGGAGGGAAAAACAAGGAGGGGAAAATCAGGAAAACAAACCAGGAAAACTGAAACAAAGGGGGAAAAAAAAAAAAGTAGTAATAAGAAAAAAGAAGAAAAAAATTAATTTAACTCTTGTTCATTTTATTTTATATCTATAAAATAGCACAAGACTTAAGTGAATGTCAAAATATTTTTAATTAAGGAATCAGTGTCTATAAGAAGTCTGAAGTTATTTACTGAAAATAAATTCATCAAGGGTTCTAAATCAAAAATCACTTAACAGTCAAAATCATTCATACAGTCTAAAGGCAAGAATGTGTGTTTTTATCCTAAGCGGTTGAACAAACTCAGTTCTGCAACACAAAAATTTAGTAACTGCACATTGTTTAGAAAAAAAAAACTAAAATCACTTCAACAATTGTGTGAATTCACTACCTCAGAAGATTACTAAACAGCACAATGTCTTGTAGCTGAATACAGGATTTTACCTTTGAATTTTGCAGATCCTTTGACCTCTATAGTCATGGGAGAAAAGAAGAAAAGTGTTGTGAGTATTCTGAAAGGTTTTGCTGTGCTTCATCAGGGATACCTGAAATGCACCTCACGATATTATTTTTTTTTTGTTTGGTTGTTTTTTATTGTTGTTGACCAACAGCTAACACAAGAAAGTTAAAAGCAGCAGAATCAGACAATGACAATAAGAGCTGCCATCTCTCACAAGATAGATACACACCTTTACAGGTAGCACTATGACTTTCATTCAAAAGCTATAACAATTCAGATTGATGCACAATGGCATTTTCAGTTTCCACTCTGACAAAGCTGTAGTCCAGGACATTCCAAGGTTTTAATATTACTGGAAGCACCTCACAATTTAGAATGCTTTCAAAAGCTTTCTGCAGAGACACTGGCTAGATGTGAAGCAGTGAACCATTAAAAAGATGGGAAAAGAAATATGCAGAATGATTTGAAAGATAAATTTTTCTTCTCTGAGTGTACCCATCACTGTTTAAGGACAGCACAGATATTAGCAGCTGCCTATTCATTCTTGCACTAGGGAATTATTCTGCTGTAAACTGTATTACAGTACATGGGAGGATGGTTTTCCACTGGAAAAGTAACAATTTGGAGAAGAAGCAATATCAAATGAAACAGCATCAGTTTATAACACCCTAAATTGTGCAGTTTCCATTTACCATATGTGAATGACAAAGAGAAGAGACAAGCATAAAACAGGCAGGAATAAGTAAGATGTAAAGCTGATCGCATAGTAATAGAGAACCTGTGAATTCTGTCACAGCCCATTTTCAAATTGATTATGTTCCTCTTTTTTTTTCTGTAAAAAAAATGTTGAATTTCAGTTAAATGTTTTACTAAAATGTATTTCTAACACTTTATATATTGTTCAATAGTAAGAAGTAAAAGCAAAATGAGTGATGCCTTATTATTTGTAGGTGTATTTTCTTTTTACTTTAACTGTACCACAGTCATTTAATGGCTATGCCAAGAAATGCACTGTAAGCAATCCTACCTTCTTGGATTTTTTGCTAGTGAGTTTAGTATCCTGTAAAAGCACCTGTTTCCAGTAGTTCAAACTTTAAAATAGAATACTTCAAAACAGAATAGAATTAAAAGAGCCCACCATCTAATTCAGTATTCACTATTGCGGGGAAACAATAGAAAATTGCCATTTCTGAGTGCAAAGAGGACAATGACTAGTTCAAATGGTGTTTTAAAAGTGATGGGCAATCTGCAAGGCTGTAAAACAACAGGACATTTTATAACGGAAGGACCTTTAATACAAGGTAATAATTTCGTTCCAAGAAGGGTTGACACTGCTTCCATCTATACATATTGTACTTTAGGAGTATGTAACAAACCACAAATGTGTCCCAAGACCAGCTGTATAACACTCAAGCCTCATTTGAGCATCTAACTAGCTATTTGGGTCAGTTTATAGGAGTCATATGAATGACAGATTTTTGGTGTTCCACCCCAGGAGATTGTCAAAAGCTATTTCCTTTCACTTTAAAGCACCCTGCCTTTTAATTTCCTCACTCAGATGAGCAGCTGATGACCCAGCACTGGTTTCCCAGAGACTGTTTGCCTGCCTTTCTGCTTCCTGCACAGAACAGGAACTCCTGCAGAGGTACAGGGCCCCTATCGAAGAATTTCAAAGCCGAATGTTGCTGCTTTAGAGACAGTTTTCAGAAAACAGCACACAATGGGCTTGTACTGCCAATTTATGTGCCATTCATGGCATGTAACACTGGCCAGCAATTTTATTAGGAATGCAGTGCCATAGGTTTATGCATGCAGTGAGAAATCTCTTGCTCACTTAGCATATCTGATTTGCACTACAGGAGATGCACTGGCAGGTGGTACTGGTGAGGCATTGTACTAAATCATGTTCTCTATTAGCTAATTCAAGCATGCAACATCTGTAGTTCACCAGCAAATCAAGCAGCATAGTGCAAGAATAAGTTGATTTGTGTATTTCAAAACTTGCATGATACAATCAAAATGTAAGCATAGTTGGAAAATCAAATTTATACTGGAAATAAAAGTTACAATACAAGAATCGGGAGTATAGATCATAGAATCATAGAATCCTT
>NW_008589807.1:0-5644 GCF_000691845.1 Merops nubicus
GCGCGGGGGTCGTTGTGTGTGTATGTGTGTGTCCCCCCGCCCGCCATCGCCTCAGCGCCCTCGCCTCGCCTGAGGGGAAAAGTTCCCAATTAGAAACGTCCCCCTCCAGGCCCCAGCAGAGTGCAGGAACCACCCCAGATAAAAGATTCTTTCCAGCCTAAGGGGAACATCTATTTGGAGAGGCAGGGAGGAGGGTTTCCAGCCTACTTTCTCCCTCGCTATTAAGGTCAGGGACTGAAGAGCTGGACAGAAAAACACGCTGGAGGATTGGGCAAAACGCCGGGATGAAATAAAACCGTTTGCCCTTTTTCCAAGCCTTTCCACCAAAATAGCACAAGGCAGCACGCAGCCCTCCATCACATTTTCCCCTTCTTCCCTCACACGCGCCGAGTCCAAGCCGCTGTGAACAGAGCAGCTTTTATACCTCAGCAGCACCCGCCCTCGCTCCCAGTCCTCCCATTTTTTTTTCTCAGACTGGTTTTAGTAGTCTGAGTTGAGCTGCACCTGAACGTCTCGGCAGAGCCGTTCCCAGGGTAGGATGAGCTGGGGCTGTGGGATACCCCGAGGTGCCACTGAATGGCTCGTAGACACAGCGCTGTCTCCGCTGCTCAAATGCTGTCTGTGGCCCGGCGCTGGAACCGGCCTCCCTGTAATTTGTACCCAAATGCATCTGTGCAGCCAGAAATGGCTCTGGATAGAATGGTTACCAACGGAGTACTCGCTGCTAATAACAAAACCTTGCCTCTCTCCAGGCACTTTCTTACCCTCGGTTCTGCATAACCGGATGTCTTTAAGCAAATTTCGTCTCTGAATGTTCTTGAATTGTTGATCTAGAGCAGGAAAAACTGCTGTCAGCCCCTCGCCTGGTGCTGATGGGGCTGGGCAACCCATGTGACAAACCCCCTCATTCCCATTCCTAAAGCTTCTGTGGAGCCCTCCTCAGCTCAGCAGACTCCCTGGGAGCCAGTGGAAGACTCACTTCTGTTTGGCTTCCAGAGAGTCCAAGGAATCTCGCTGATTCATGGGGTGGGACAGCCTCAGTTGGAAATCGGTGTGTCACTGTAACCAAAGCAATCCGGGACCGTGCCGTCCAGCCCTGTCCAGGAACCTCCCTGAATAACTGCCCTGAAATTAATTGCAGCCTGTACCACAAAAGACACCATCATTGGAACGTGGGTGGTGTAGAGGGAAGGGAAAAACTTTTCCCTTAAATGGGATTGTCACGGAGACCTTCCACGAGCACCAGTCTGGGGTTTTCCATTCAGTTTTCCACACAACACAGTAAGGAACTGGCACCAGCTGGGCCAAGTGTCCCCAGCAGGTTCAGGAACTGGTAACGAGGGGCTTTAATTGCAAGGTCCCTGCACACCCTGGCAGGGGAAAGTTCTGCCCCTCTGTCTGCTGGGATGGGGAGGAGCTGGGTCCTCAGGACCGGGGCTGAGCAGCGCCGGGGTAAGAACACCGAGCTAGATCCTCCCTGCTCTATCCTCCTCCGCCACAGGTTTCCAAATCACAGTGTTTTGTGAAACCTGGAATACTTTCTACACCTCCCCAGAGCAAAGAACCACCTACTTTTGGAAAGGCAGTGGTTTTAGTACAAATAGCTCTCCCACGGTGCTGCTGGAGGGAGGTGTAGAGCAACAAATTTGAGGTCTGCGAGGCACTCTGAGCTTTTTTATGTCTTACCAGCCGTACAAAGGAGCTGCCAGGGCTGTCTCTCTCCTCGCTATCGCTGATTCCTCCTCTAACAAAGGAGCTCACAGGCTGCTATCTCGCTGAGCAGCTAAAAGCTGGCTTATTTCATTCCTATCCAGCTGCACCGGCTTCGTCTGTCCCTTAAGATCTTTTCAGATATTTTACTTTTAGATGACGTTTTCCTGTTTTCCAGCTGCCACCTACCAAGCCCCACACCCTCCCCATTCAAATGAAACCTTTCTCTAACGATGCTCAAAACAGTTTTGAACGTCAAAAGCTTTTGATTCTTTCTTAGTTCTGTAATTGCTGCTTGTGTTATTCCGGAAGATTTTTTTTTTTCGATAATAGTTAGAATTAATTTGTCCAAGCTTTACCAAATAAATAACCAGTGCTCCTCAACAATCCACAGAGAAATGACTATTACCCACCTTTTACAGTTGTGAGGAATGAGTCAGAAAAGTTAAGTGACTTATTCAAAGCTAAATGTGCACCCAGTCAGGAGCCAGAACAAAGCAGCTCCGGCCCCCCACCTCCACTCACATCAGTAGGGCGCTCCCCCTGTATTATTTTATGCTCTGTTGAGAAGCTGATTTCCATTTGGCACAGCGGCAAAACAGCGAGTTATTGTTTCTTTTCTCTAGTGCTTTTGGCCTTTATGCAGCAATTTTCCATCTCAAACTTTCCAAGTGCTTTTGAAACTGGAGGCATCGGATGTTAAAGATATCAAAGCAAGCGCTCCCCTGCCCCGGCCCTGGCTGTGCCCCTTCAGCTGGTGGAATTTGCTGCTGCAGTGACCCCAGGGTTCAGAAGTGGCTCTTTATTTCTGAGGAGTCCTGCAGGCCCTGGAGGAGCTCAGCGGGCAGCTCGTGCTGCAGCTCAGCAGGACCGTGTGCCGCAGAAACACCCCGGCTTGTAAGAGGGATGAAACTGCTTCCAGAAGAAAGGGTGCTGAGCTCCCGGGTGCTGGCTGTGGCTGGCAGCCAGAGCCTGGCCTGGCAGGCAGGTTCCTTGTAGCTCACTAGAGCACTGGTGGACCCAGCAAGGAGAAGAACCTGCCCATGGACACCTATTAAAAGAAAGGCAGAAGGGGCACGCCCTGGTTTAAAAATACCAACATTCTCATTCCAATGCTATTTCGGGTTCCTGGGCTGGTCTGCAGGCTGGGACGTTGCAAAGTCCTTCCCTGGAGACTTGAAGAGGAAGAGAAGTGGCCACAGGCCCAGAGACAGCGTGTCCCAGATGCTCTGCTGGGGTGGTGGTGCCCCCGTAGCAGAGTGACCCCGTAACCTCCAACGTCCCTTAGCCTCCCACCCAGACACGGAGTGAGATCTTGAGCTCCAACCATCACTGCCCACTGAGGATGGACGATTTTGTTCTGCTGCTGTTGCTCGTTGGTATTTTATTACCCCTGGGCTGAGCAGCGTTTGTTTTAGGTGCTGATCAGAGGGTGTCAGCCCGCCAGATTTACAGGGAGTGCGGGGGAAATCCAACTTCTGCTGGTGTCAGACTGTTGGCAGTTTGAGAGCTCCCAACCAGCTGTCCCTAGATAGCTCATTTTCCTCTGGGGCGGATGCCAAATTTTAGCATTATCTGCAGGCTCGGGGAGCTGGTCCCACACGGCTGCAGTGAGCAGCTGAGGACGCAGCACTGCCTGGAACCCGCCCCGGAGTCAACGTCTGGCGGTGCTGAAAAACAGCCGAGGCAAAGAGCTCTCTGCTGCGGGCTGGGGAGAATTACAGGAGCAGGGCACACAGCCCGTATCATTATGTGGGAAGGTGACTTCATCCCACAATTTCTGGGTCACTCCCCTTTTCCACGGACAGAGTTAACACCGCTCCAAGCGCAGGGGTTGGAGGACTCAATGTTTCTAGGAAATATTAATCAAAACTTTTAGTGGCAGTAATTGCAGCTCGGAGCCGTTTAACAATCGATGTACTTGCCATGCAATAGCATGCTTGGTTTGGTTGTTTTCTGGTTACTGGCATATGGTCCTTACCCCAGGGAGCTGGATGGTAATTAATGCATTTTGTGGTTAAATGTTTGGACTCAGCATCTCAGGGCGCCCGAGGAGAAGGGAGGTGGACAAAGCAGGCATTGTCTGCAGGGCTCCCCGTGCTGCTCTGGGTCCCTCCATTGGGGCACGGTGGGGGCAGCTTTACGGGAACGCTGACACAGGCAGAGTTTTCACCTCACCCCTTTAGTGCCCTGAAACACTGGCAAAGTTAAACTACTTGGCATCTCTCCGTCTTCAGAGGTGAGACCGAAGGAGGGGAAAGGAAAGTTGGCTCTGGGGAGCAGAGGGACAACAGGAGTAATTGAAGGCCTGACTCTCCTCTTGCAGCAGGAGGCTGTTGCCATGCCTCTCGTCGCCTCTCCGTGTATTTCTCGCTGCCCTACTTTCAAAATTCAGTTATTGGCCTTTTCTCTGCTGTGAGCATCAGGAAACAAAGTTCTTAGCTTCACCCCTTTGTAGAAAGGGACCTGGAAAAGACCAAGAGACAGAGTTCAAGCCTTAGCTGAGCACAAAGGGAGCTGGAGTCTGGGCAGTGGGAAACCTCCTGGGACAGACATCCCTACAGCACACATGCAGGCACCTGGAGTGCCTTCAGGAAAACCCCAAAATCTATTGTAGTTCTGGTTAGAAAACTTATTGAGGGAAAAAAAAAAAGACCCTCTTTTCTTTGCCTTTTTAAATAAAATCTATATTTCTCCACCCTTATGTACAGAAGTTGCCTGAAAGTAAATAAACTAAGGTCACTGGCTGTTTTAAGGTTAGTCTCCGGGTGATTCAAAGAGCTGGACTGATAATGTGATTTGGTTAAAGGAAAAACCACTATGCAACTGTCTTTCTTGAAATAAAAATACCAAGTTTGCTTGGCTTTGGTTGAGTAAGTGGTTAAATCAGCCACACTGCCCTGAAGCACAGCAATCAAATGCCACCACCTAGTCTTCCTCCTGCATTTCTGTCATCTGAAAAGCCTGAAAGCTGCCAGTAGCTGGGGACTCCCCTAATGAACTCTTTCCATTCTGCCCAAGCAGCTCCCAACTGGGTTTCAACACCGGCAACTGGCTTCTGTCATGAAGCTGAACTGGAAGAAATGGTGTTTGATGTGGGTTTTTAATGGTCTGTAAAAGCCCCTGGGGGAGGACGTGGTGTGGAAAGCGAGCGGCAGCACCGGCAGCCCCTCGTGTCCCCCGTGCCCCATTGTGTGGGAGCAGAGAGTGGAAGCACCAGCTCCTTCCCCAGCTTTCATCAGCCCACAAATGGCATCTGCAGAGGATCAGTCCAATTAAAGTAATGACATCAAGCCAGGGTATTTTCTCTCTGGAGTGCAGGCTGACATCAGAGAAAAAAAAAGAACAACAAATCCAGCCCCCAAACCTCTTTATCCCCAGGCTTGATTCATCCAAACCCCTGCGATCAGTGTAGACACCTGATAATCCACCCCAATTTACTGCAAGACTGTTGCCTTTAAAAATACAAACCACTCCATCTGGTTTCTTCTCAGTAAAGACCCTGCTGATCTTCTTTCCTCCACAGCAAAGCTTCAAGGATGGGAAAAACCCCTGAAGAAGAAAAGGGAGCTACCTTCTGCTCATGAGTGGCTGCCAAACGTGTGGCTGATGAGGGGGTGTGGTGCTACCCCACAGCAGGGCTCAGAACCAGCAAGGAGAGGACAAAGCAAACATCACATCCAAGGCCCCAGCAAGGACCTCAGCTCATCTCACTGTCATATATTCTAAGACTCAACTCACATCCAGGGTCTAAAGTCTCTGGAACGGGCCCTGCCTAGACCTGGGAGGATCTTTACTGACCTGGCAGTTACATCAGCTTGCTTCAGAGGGGCCATCAAAACAAAATGATTCAGTTAATTCCTTCTCCTCAGGGAGCAGCTTGATGAGGTTAAGTGATCTGCCCCAGGATTGCAGAGCAGCAAATCATTCAGCA
>NW_008589807.1:5675-12082 GCF_000691845.1 Merops nubicus
GGTATAAGTGAGCCAGTATCTGAGGTCTCACACCTCTGTTAGCTCCCAGGAGCATCATCCTTCCAGGCTCAGCCTGTGTTTCCCTCTGAGGTGCCAGTGCCTGGGCTTGTTTTGCTTCCCCCTAAACACCAACCCAAGCCCATTCTCTGCTCAGCCCCACTGACCCCAGCAGTGCAGACCTCAGCTGAGTGACCTTAGCTCATCTGGAGTCTAAGATGGTCCAAATGGAACTAAGGAGTCCAGCACCCTCTCCTTGGTACAGCCCTGGGGTGGGTGGCCAGGGCATGGCATGGGAGATAGAGTCAGTGCCAGACCCTCGAGCAGGAGGGAGGGATTCCCACCTCCCCTTCCCTGGGCACCTGCCTGTTCCCAGTGCCACAGTGTGCTCGGGGGAGGCAGACCCCTGCTCCAGCCCGGGTGCAGATGTGTCCTCATCCTTGTGTCCTGCCCCAGGTAAGGCAAACCTCAGTGCCTTCCTCTTCCCCCTGCTGTGAGCCTCAGACCCCAGCGTGGCTCTGGGGCAAACAGCCTCATGCCCGAGGCACAGGAGCCCTTCACGTGTAGTGCCAGTTGGGCACCCGCCTCTCCCCGGGCTGTGGGCTCTGCCTGCTCCTGCTCCTGCAGCACTAAGCCTGGAACATCACCCAGGCACCGTCTAAATCCCTCAGCAGATTAAGCAGCTATCAGAAGCCCTGAGAGACCCAAATTATCTCCCGGGTGCAGTTGCCCCTCAAGGCCTGGCAGGCAGCAGGGTACCACCGTGACTGTTCAATTGTCTTTTATCACCTGAGGACAGTGGGATCACTGGTGCTGTGCAAAGGGCTGCAGAGCCCGGGGCAGAGCCCGGGGTAGGGCCGGGGCTCCTGTGCCTGGGATGGGCACTCACAGGGAGCAGCAGACTCCACCCCTGAGCAGTGAGATGAGTTACAACTGTGCAAAAGTCGCTTGCTGCTCTCCCAGCTCAGCCCCACTCCTCCACAGAGGGACCTGGAGAGATCCAGCCCTTGGAACCATCCCAGGGGAGGTTGGCCGGGGCTCTGAGCACCCTGCTCTAGCTGCAGATGTCCCTGTCCCTGCAGGGGGTTGGACCAGATGGCCTTGAAAGGTCCCTTCCAACCCAAACCAGTCCCTGGCTCTATGACCTGCTGTCAGTGGGGTGAAGCTGTGCACGGTGAAGGAAGGATCCGAATTCCTGAGCCTTCCAGGTGGTTCTGTGGGCAAAGTCCACACCCCAGGTGATGACGTGCACCCCAGGGACAATGCAAACCCCTCCCAGAGCCAGCCTGCCCCACACCAGTGGCGTAAGCGTGATCTGACTCAAGCTGGGCATGATGAATGTGGGGTTTATTTCCTCCTCTCTGAGTCACCGTGGAAGGAGCCAGATGTTTTTTTTTTTTTCAAAGGACTGAAGAAAGAAAAGGAAACGTGGTCAGGACAAGAAGCCAAGATCTCTCAGTTCTACCAGGACTCAGGAATAACCTTTGTGATAAAATTATTTGTATTGCAGCAGCACGTATAGCACTGGCAGCTCCAAACACAGCCAGAGAAACTCCTCCAACCTTCTCTAAACCCGGTGGCCTGAGGCTGCACAGCAGTGCCAGGGAAATCCCATCCCAAAGCCCAGATATGCCCACAGCAGGATGGAGACCTGAGTGTAAACCTCCTGAGCCACAGCTTAAAAACTCGCAGGAGCAGCTGAGGTCCTCAGCAAAGCCACTTCTGCCCTGCAGAGGAGGAGAACGAGCTCCCTGCAGGGCAGAACCAGAGCAGTGATTTCCCAAATCTTCCCCTTGCCAGAGCTGGTGACCTGCAGCACACGCTCTACCTGCTCGGGCTGAAATTCTGGTATTTCTGAACACTGGGTGTCTGATTTTGTAATTTTTTTAATCACCTCTTTAGCCCAGTGGTTTTTCTGTGTAACAATCACTCTAAGACACTCTTCAGGCTCCTACTAAGTTCTGATAAGAACCATTTAGAGCCAAAAGTTCAGGCACAAATCTGGGGCAGAAATTGGAGGGCTGGAGCCATCCCTCTGCCCCACAGCCCAGCCCAAGCCCACCCAGCATCTCTCTGAGCACCAGCACTGCTGAGATTTCCTCCTGTCACATCCTCTGCATCCATTCTGGCCATAAATTGTGGTATTTCCAGGTGACCCTGTCACAGCAGGGAGAGCAACGGGACCCAAATGGAGCCACACAAGGCAGTGGGCATGTGTTACCACCAAGGTGGCTCAGCCACGAGCTGCTCTCCTGCAGCTGCCCTGATGGAGGCACAAGAGGTTTCTATGATTCAGGTTTCTCTTAACACTTACTCTGGGTAAGCAAATGAGCAATTAGCAGGGCTGCATCTGTGCTGTCATTTAAATTCAAATGATACCCTGGCTGCTCGTTAATGGTGGGGATGTGCAGATGGAGACAATAAACCCAAATCTCTCTTGGCATCCGGCAGAAATCCCACCCTCCACACAGCCCTTCTCCCAGGGGGGTGGGGCCGGTCATCCAGCCACACCGGGCTGGCCTCAGGGGGCTCACCCCAGATTTAGGGCTCCCTGAACATCTCGGCAACCCCCCCTGGTTAGCACGGGAAGGTCCCTGCTGCACCCACCCTGTGCCACACCATCTGCCCTGGCATTACTCTGCTAATCCACTCGTCAGGTCAGAAGATGCTTTGCTCTGTGTCCATGGGCAAGATCTGGGGGGAAATCCAACATGCTCAGGCCTCAGCCCAGCAGGGCGAGTCCCTGTTTCTAGCACAGCAAATCTAGCTGAGGTTTGGTTACATCCAGACCCGCTGATTTCCACTTCCCCCAACTCTTCACACTCCCAAAGTGGCCCCATCCCTCCAAGGACAAAGCTGCAAGGGGCTCTTCCCTTGCCAGCTGTCAGCACGGCTCCAGCTCAGCTCCTGCGTGCCACAGAAATCCAGAGCAGCGAGTCCACCCCAGGGCAGGGCAGTGGCAGCTCACCCACCTTCCATCCCAGCACCCGAGGTCCAACACATCACCCCAGGGGCCAGCACCACTGGCTGGGGAGCTCTGCTCCTTCACTTGGCATCCTCGACGTCTCTGTCTCCTGGCAGCCTGTGAGCAGGGAGCTGAGGGCAGCTGCCACAGGGACACTGACAGGCCACGGGAGGAGCTGGAGAAGAGCCTGGTGCCACCTCAGCTCCACAGGCAAATCTCCACCTGCAGTTGGCCAAGATGAACCGGTGCTGCTGGTTGCATCCAAACTCCACCTTGGTTCCTCCCTGATCTGGAGGAGACCAATGCAAACACCACGCCAGGATCTGGCCGCCTGCTCACCCCACTGGAACACTGGTGCCCAGCACTGGCAGAAGTGGGGGCCCAGAGCTGAGAGCTCCCCCAGCTCTCCCACTGCACCACCTGCATCACTGGAAAAATCTCTCAGCCACAATGGCAAAGCACAGGGAAAACATTGCTGCAGACAAACCAGGTGGACGTGGACAGGGCCTTCGGTTCATCTTTTTTTTCCTTTGGGGAAGCAAGAGATGGTAATTTATTAACAAACCCCAAAGGTTTGTGGTTGATGGTGGGTGGGTTTGACACAGCCATGGCAGGATGGAGCTGGGGCCATCACGGTGGCTGTGGGAAGGGGCAAGGGGGACCTGGGCCAGGGCTCACAGGATGCAGGACTTGGCATCCTTGGCTCATCCCAGGAATTTCACCGTGCAGCATCGTTACGGCTTACCCGAAAAGCTGGGGAGCCAGGGCTCCTTCCCTGGCAGAGCTGGTGGCCACAGGGCTCACAGTGGTGGCATTCAGAGCTGAGGTCGTGCCACAGCAGCGTGGGGAAGGGCTCGGTGGAGCTGGTGCCAAAGCAAGGCCAAGGTGGGCGGGGGGAGCTCCAAAGGGCCACGCTGGTGGCTGGGACCTGCAGCTTCTCCAGCCAGCCCGAGCCTGTCTGCATGCACAGCCTGCTGCCACGTGCTTTTTTGGGGTGCACGGCACAGCCTGGAGGGTGTTTCCTTTGCTGTTCTCTCTCTTATCCCTGGAACTGTAAAGCTTTGTTCCTCTCCTCTGTTTTCCACCCTCAGGCTGAATTTTATCCGTGTCTGGGATCTGGCCATGGGGGACCCCAGCAGCAGGCGCCTCGGGGGGGATTAGGTGGAGAGTTAACACATCTGGAAGCCCTGGGGTGTTCCTGCCACCATACTCCCAGGTGCTGCTCCTCAGCCTCACCCCAGAATCTCAGTCATCAGAAAATTACATTAATCACAGGATTGTTGATGAGCATTTTATCAATAAAACTCCTAATTACACCACCAAGCAACACTAAACCCACTGTACTGATGGGGAAACTGAGGCAGGAGTGGTCTCGTGAGTTGCCCAGCTTTACAGAGTGAGTCAGCAACCCCAGCTCGGCACCAGCCTCATCTCCCTCCTCCTCTCCCAGCAAAAACAAGCACACAGGAAGGACCTGGAGCAGTGAATTAGATTAACGTGTGCTGTGTGCAGGCAGTGGAAGGCACCGGCTGCTGCACTGGGGGCAGGGAGGAAGGAAGCAGCAGCTGGAGAAGGGCCAAGTCCCCGCTGCCACCACTGCAGACCCTGAGACAAGGTGCTCTGTGCCAGCAGCACCGTTTGGGTGAGGGGTGTAGCAAAGCCTTGGAGCTGCAGAGCAGCACTGCAGCTCGGGCTGTCGGACGGAGCCACCCCAGTAAGGAGATCCTGGAGTGACTTAGCTCCTAGGATCCACCAGCTGAATCAGCCTGATGGCCCCTGGGAGGGTGAAAGGCTTTTCCAGCAGTGAGATTCACCCTGTGGTGCTCCCGAGGAACCCACACACCATGGACACAAGGTGCCCACAGAGCTGGTCTCCTCCTGGGGAATGCCCTAGTCCCCCACAAAACAGGGTAATTACTCCCCTCCCACCCAGCTACCTCCACTTATCTCCATCCTGGGTGCCAGCGAGGTGTCTGCTTTCCTGTCTGGAAAGAAGAGCTGACGCTGAGAGCAGAGGCTGCCTCCTCCCGAAGCTGTGGGAACAGCTCCCTTTATCCTCCCCCATCAATAATAGAAGGATTCATTCACACGCTTGTAATAGCTTAAAAATAAATACATAAGAAAGGGCTCGATTTTGTTTTGTCAATCATGCACTTAATGTAATTTCCCCTTCTCGGCCCCGGTGCAGGAGGACTCACAGAGGTTTTAATAAGCTGGAAAGGTGCCAAACCTTTTCTGTCTCATTAAAAAAATATCATGGCAGTGACAAAGGCAATGTTCTCACATCAGTGGTCAAATCCACTCGGCGAATTAAAATCCAGCGGGCAGAGAGGACTATCAATTTTTAATGGGAGCTTCTCCCCTCCTGGACAGGGGAGCCATGTGGGGGTCATTCATAACAGGCACTGAAATTTTTTGCAACCACTCCACTGGCTTCGGTTTCATTTGAAGCAAGCAGCCAATTATTTTTAACACCTGAATCAGGAATTCTGAAAAGCTGCTGCCCTCCACTCCCAGGCAAACGCCCTTCTGGGGGCGTTCCACTCCAGCAGCCCGGGCACAGCCTGTCCCACCAGGGGCAGCCGCTTCTCCCACTGCACGTGCCGGGTCAAGGCAGATGAGGTGTGTGCTCCTGGGCACGGCCCGAGGTGGGACACGGCACCAGCACAGGTCAAGGGTGTGGAGAAATCTCAAAGGAAGATCTGGCTGAGCAGATAAGTGCTGCACGTGCTTTTCTGAGCCCGGCCCCACCGGCTGAAACTTCTCTCCAGGGGCCATCGGTGAGCTGACGTGCAACCAAAACTCCATTTACTTCAGCATAGCCACAACAGTTTACAGAAGCTGCAGCTCTGCCCCTGCATTCAACACAGAGCTTTTGTGGAGGAATTGAACAATTGCTCCCTCCCCAGAGCTGCTTTCCCAAGACAACCGTTTTCCGTGTTTTCTTCTAAGTAAACCAGAAGGATTTGGAGCTTCCCATGCTGGGGATTCAGAGCATCACCCAGCCCTGCCGGGGGTTCCTCTCCCACAGCTGGAAAAAGCAACTGGAGCAGTCGAGCCTCTGTTTGACCTCCTCCTCTGTCTCTCCGGGAGCAGCTCCTGCACCCCGGATTTATTACCTTAACTCAAGAGCACGACCTGTCCCCAGACGGTTCGTGTCACACACCCGGTTGCCCCCGTGGCCGTGACGCCGGCTCCGCTCGTCCCCGGCTCATCCCTCCCCCTTCCCGTGTCCCTTCTCCCTTCGGGGGGTCCCGAGGGGCGCAGGTGCCGGGCACAAAGGCGGCGCTGCCCCCTCCGGCGATGGTCGCATCCTGCCTTTGTGCCGGAGGAAGGACGCAGCCCGGCCCCACATCCCTTCTGCTGGGGAACCCGCGGCGTGCCCCGGCCGGGGAAACAGATGCGGGAGTGAAGAATTATTCCCGTCCCCCCGCCCCGGGCTGAG
>NW_008589807.1:12119-19134 GCF_000691845.1 Merops nubicus
ACAGCATCGGCGTTGGCAGGCACTGGCCCTGCGACCCCCGAGGGATTGATCCTGGAGGAGAGGAAACACCGTTCTTGAGGAATCTGCTACCCTCTGAACTACAAACTTTGTTAACCTGTGATTAAAACACCTCACACTGAAGGCTCAGAGTCATCCCTCCCTGCAGCAAATCCTCTCCCCGAGCCGTGCTCCCAGCTCTGACACTGGTCCCAGTTTGGGAGCCAGTTCTGATTTTGGGGGTGATGCAGAAACAATCTCAGTGGAAAACAAAAGCAGAAGGTGGCTGCACAAACAGGCGCCTACAGCCCGAGGTGGTGGCTGTCACCGTGAGCCCCCGTGCCCTCTGAGCCTGCTCTCACCCAGGCAGAGGGTGTCAGACCCCCCGGGAGTCCCCACGGCCCATTTCAGGACAGACACTCCCAGCCCAGAGGCATTTTCCCAGCGTGTCCCCCCAGGACTCGGGGCTGGCTCTGGGGCAATGCCTGTTTGCAGCTCGGGCACAGCCCCTCGCAGGGGTACAAGACAGCAGCAAACCCCCTGTGAAGCTCCTTGCAGCTCATGCCTTTATATGAAAGATTAGAAAAACAGAAAAAAAAAAATTTAAACCCCCCAAATTCCCTCCTTTCCAGTGGTGCCTTTAGCTCTGTGCCAAACTGGCTGTGCCTCCTCCCTTAAGCACCAGCTTTGGGTTCATCCCCAGCCCAGTGAACTTTGGGCAATGCCATTTGCAGATGGGAAGTGGAGGAACCCAAGCTAATTAGGCAGCCCCCCGCCTTGTGCATCAAGCCAGGGCTGGCTCTGCTGGTCCAGGTGTAGAAATGAGCCCAAGGCACTGGGTCGTCTCCATCCCATCTCCCACTTCTCCTCCAACAGCTCCAAATTTCCCTCAGCACCAGCTGAAGTCCCCGGGCTGTGTTCTAGCAGGAGGCTGAGAGCTCCAGGCTTTGTCTTGCTCCCGAGGGGAGGGGTGGAACCAAAGCTGCTTCTTAGCCTGCTTGAATTGAAATCACCAATTTTAATCCTGGTTTTAACTGACAGTCAGGAAGCATCTTTTCAACTAACCCATTTTAGCCTACTCTGCACCTGTAGTTTCATTTTTCTTAGGAAGGTGACTGGTATTACCTTTGAGAGGGGGATTTACCTTCCTGTACTCTCTCGACTCTCAATTTAAGGACATTTTCACACACTCCACACACACGTGAGGTGGCACCAACACATCACCCGTGGAAGTCTCTGCTGCTGTTCTGGACTCTGGAGTGCTGTCCATGCTGTGAGGGGCTGGCTGGACACCTCAGGGACACCTGACAACAGACTTCAAGCAGATGATTCAAGGCTTCACGAGCAGATGATCCTACACTCAACCAGAGGTTATCACACACGGCAGCTGGAACCCCAGCAGAACACAGCTCCCTGCCCTGCTAAAAGCTGCTCTTCCATTTTTTATTCCCAAACAGGCACAGCTGTGGGGCTTGTGTTTGAGGAATGAAGTCAGAAATGCACATGATGTTTAAGTACCAGACACTTTCTGAACCAGCAGGGCCTCATCCTGACCACCAAGGCAATCCCTAAATGAGCTCTGGTGCAGAGCTGCAGTGGTGAGGCTCAGGAAACGTCCACACAAACTCCCCGGGCAAATTGCTCAAGTCACACGAGTGGAAAAATTTAATAAACCAATACCAAGGTTCTATAAACTTGAAACTATTGCACACACCTTCTATTGTCCCACCTGTTGGCATAACAAACATCCTTATTATGAACTACAGATACTGACCTGCCGGTGACTCACCTCACCCTCACGTTCATTTAGGTGGCCTCATATCCACCTAAATCATAGTCCAATTAAACTTGAATTTATTATTATTTTTTAGCATATTTAGCTATAGTTACTCCAGCCAGTCACTTATTGAAATGCCCAAACCTGTCCTTGCAGGGAGGGAGCTTTATTAAGGAGCAAATGTGCAGCACTAACAGGGGCAGAGTAAGCAGAGCAAGATCCAGACACTGGAGGTTCTGCCACCCTGCACCTGGCACCCACACGGTTCTGCTCTGCTCTACAGCAGCATGACTGCCAGTGAGAGGGTTGAGAAACAGAGACAAGAGATGAACCAAGAAGATGGAGTGGTGAACAGACCAGACAAGTTCGGGTGTGGATGGCAGGATCTGTTACAGAGGATCAGGAGAGAAACTCAGTGATGTAAGTCAACAGCTCACCAGGACGAAGTTTCACAGCAGAGACATGAGGGAATTTGGACTAAAGCAGCAAGGGACAGGGTAAAGCTCAGAAGACAAGGGTCTGTCACAAGAGGTCTGGCACCTGACTGCTGTTCAAGTGCAATGTTAGCATCTGAATGGATGGCTAAGTCAGAAGGAATTAAAATATTAAACAAAATTTAGAAGTTATACTCTTCCTAAACAGTATTCAATTGCTCTTTTTAAATCCAAATCATTGTTTATGGATAAATGTTACAAAAAAAAAAAAAAAGAGAGCATGAGCAGGTGACAATAGAAACTCCAAAGGAGGGAACAAGTTGGGGCACCCCTGTCAGTCTGGGGAAGTTCTGACCTTCCCCCACTGCTGGTTCTGGCCAGGCTGTGAAGCCCCTGAGCAAAGCACAGTCCTGGGGGCAGGAGATGAACAACACATACAAGGGAAGATAAACAGTTAGTGACTCAGTACTGAGTATGTTTAAAGAACTTCTATTAATCCTGAGATTAAAAGGCCCACAGAGGTCACAAAACCCAGATGAAAGTAAGATTCAGACTCTGAAGAGCTCGAGCCCTTCACCCCCTGGTGAGACCACACACGTACAGCCTTTTACAGCCCAATTTCAGAACTCTTTGTGCTGCCAAAGAGTATCCCAGGAAAGAACCCAAAAATGAACCAGGCAGAGAGATCAGCACGACATGTTGTCAGGTTCTGTTGTTTCACAAGCACCAAATTCACTCAGATGTACTTTAGAAAATGGGTTTGTCCAGAAAGTTCTTGAAATTTATTATCCACATTTAATCACAGATGATACTCAACATTCAAGTGTTGTTGAACTAAGTTTACAAGCACTTTAGCATACAACGTATACTTATGCTAAGAAACAAAAGATTCAGCATGTAAGGAAGTGCAGGAAGAAGCTAATTCAAAGATATCCCCTTCCAGCCAGTATCTACACAATACCTGTTTTATTTTAAACCCCTACAGGATGGCAAGTAAAAAGACTAACCAAATATCTACACCTCATTGTGCACATCACATCTACTGCAGATGCAGGACAGCGATTTTCAAAAGCAAGTTCCATTCCTCCCTTCCAGAGGAACCTCAGACTTCAGAATTGACTTGATTTCAGAAACAGCTTGAATTTTTTAAATCAAAAATTCGACAGTAGCGACGCAGCGAGTTGCAAATCTGACTGTGCAGAAGGCAGCAAGGCCCCAGGATTCTCCAGCTGAGCCTTCACACCAGTGTTTACACGACTAAAGCTCGGAACTACGTTAATACAAACCTGCCAGGAAATTTTGCAGGACCTTGAAACATCTCACTTGCTAAAACAAGCAATTTTCAACAGCAATTACTTGTGTGTGCCGGATGTTTTGAAGCCTACCTGTCCTAGCAGAGTGCTGACCAGGTGGACAATTTTACTCTTGCTTTGCAAGAACCCCGATCCAGACACGACAGGAGCATCGTGGAACTAACAAAAGGCTGTTTCTGCTACCCTGGGACAGGTAGAAACAAAAGCCCCAATTTTTCAGAAGCCAGCACGGCTCTTCATCAAATACTGGATCAAATCCTTTTTCATATCTGTGTATTCATTAACCCTGTACAAAAGAAAGCTGATTAGCAAATGTAAATGCTCGTATAAAAATAGCCCACATCTGTTTAAATTTAGAAATTTATTTTGTTTAATCCACAAGCTTTATATAGCTTTAGTTAAAAAAACAAAAACAAAAACAAAACAGTGAAAACATGACAATATCCAAAGTTCAGGTTCCTCAAACTTTCAAAGACAGCACCTCTGAAAGTTGCTTATACCATTCAGAAGAACCGTAACGAGACAAGATTTATGAACGGGGCAACGACATCTCACAAACAAAATTTATGTGAACTGAAGGTTTGGGGGGTTTTTTTTTTGGGTCTTTTTTTTTTTTTCCCTCCGGGACCCTCTGGAGATGGAAACTCCCCTTTAAAAAAAAAAAAAAAGAACATAAAAATACAAATGAAATTCCAGTGTTCCAAATCAACATGTTACATCAATATAAACCCACAGTGTCCTGGTAAATAACATGCTTTCATTTATGTACCACTCTAAACTGCTAGTCTGGGTTCGTTTGGATGGAGACTACACAGGCAACAGTAGAAAGCATTAAAAGAGATGAACTTCCTCAGTAATTCTGCAGTGGTTTTACTTCTGGGCAAGCTTACGAACCACAGAGGTTAGTAGCATAATGTCAGTGGATACAAAAGAAGTCAAATGAGACCCTCACAAATTATGCTAAAGGCTTTGTTGAATTTCAAAGAAACTAGGGGGCTGATGGTCATGTTTAAAACCTCCAAAACAAATTCCTACTGCTTCTAAAAAGTCTCACTCTAAATGAAATTATGTTGACTGTCAATGAAAGAATGTCACTAGTACACTGTGGAGACCTTTTGTAATGTAAATCCATGCCCTTTGTACATGGTGAACCTCAACCTAGCAATTATTACAACAAATGTTATATTCTAAAGCTCAAACACATTTAGCAATTTGAAATTGAATTCTTGAGTACAAACCAAATAAAATGTACATTATATCAAAGGATTCAGCCTAGGATGGTGGGGACACTTGGGCCTTCCTCATGGACCTCAGTGCCTTCTCACGCAGGTGCTTTTCTAGGTCATCGAGGTTGTCTTCAGGTTCACTTTCTGTCTCCTTCAAACAAAGAGAAAACATCTCTTCAAACACTGAGAGCTAAGCCAGGCCACAGCCCCCCCAGCACAGCAAACCACCCAGGGAAATCACAAAGCACCACGTTCCTCAGGTGCAGCTGCCATTCAGGACATCAAGACTATGGGTACATTCAACCCCATCTGCTTTCCCCTACTGGATTCTTTAAGAGTAGAAAATGGGTCCCCAGCTCCTACCTTCTTGGGTTCTGTCTCTGCCTCCTGGTCTTCCTGTGCTGAGGTGGTATCTGGTGCAGCCACGACAGCAGCTGCTGCAGCGGCCGCAGCCTTCTCCTTCTTATGCTTTTTGTGTTTCTTGTGCTTTTTATCCTTTTTATGCTTCTTATCCTTCTTTTTCTTCTTCTTCTTTCCACCTCCTTCTTGATCTGAATTCTGCAACGAACAATTCAAGAGAGATTACAGCTCATTCCTAAGGCTTCAAAACAAGCCCACAACCATCCTGGGAAATATGAACAGACTGAGCAACATCTGAAACTCAGTGAACCCAACCCCACCTCTAGACCTGGGGGAAAGTCACATTCCCAGGCAAGTCTTTCCTTCCAGAAGTTAAAATTCTTACCTAATAGCACTTTTTTTTTTTTTTTCCAGATATTAAGCTTGAAAAATGTATTACTTTTCAGTTTTTAACTATAAAAGATCACACCAAGGATTTTTTTCCCCAGGTGAGTGAGCTTAGAGCTGTTCAGCAGCTAAAACTTTATGAAAATAACCTGTCACCGCACCCAAACCAGCATGAAGTTTATCAGCAAACAAATACCCTTGCAGGTGATGGGCTCTGAGTTGGGCTTTTAGCCTTTTTTGCAGGTGACCAGTTTGCAGAAGGGGATCTGGACCGTGTGGGAGATGGAGGCCCCGGGTGCTTCTTCGGCGCTGGCTCCGGGGAGCCCGACGCGGAGCGCGAGGACGACACCCGCCTCGCAGAGCGTGGGCTCGGCGTGTTGGCCCTGGGGAACAAAGAGCTACACTCAGATTCTAGTGTTAGACAGACAAAACAAGCAAGTAAAAACGAAGAGAAAAGCCAGGTGAACTCATGCTATAAGCTGGTTACTTCGTTACTCTGCTGGAGGATGTTACAAAAGGCCCAAGGATCCAGCAGCGCCGTGGCGCTGGGATGCAGGAGGGCACTGCAGCCAGATAGCCTGTCCCACAGCACCACTGCTCTGCTCCAAAGGCACTCCCCTTCTTCAGAGATGACTTATTTATAATCACATTAAAAGTCAATGACTGGCACGGCTCTTTCACCATCCAATGAAGAGGGGAGGACAACACACACAGCTACATTTTCTTTCTGAAAGAACCAAGCTAGCACCAAACTTCTGACTAGCTGCTCGTAAGAGTGGCATCAATTAAAGGAAACTGCTCAAATTATGTATTTTTTTTTCCCTCTTGGATCACCACTTATGCATTGATTTATGAGTTCATAAAAAGTGTTGGTTCCCTCCCACATTTAGCTTTTAAAATAAGAGAAAGTTCTTTTTTCTTTAAACAAAGCTAGTGACAAAACTTCCCTCCAACCTCTTTTCACCTGCTCAGTCCCAGCTCTTTGTTGTGCTATTGTAAGACGCCTTCAAACTTCACTAAAGCCTCTTTAAGGCTTCTCCCTGTGCTGCACTTCACTGTAACACATTTCCAAACTGCTAAGCTTCCAAAAATCAATGTTATGATGCTGGAAGCCAGAGCCACCCACACTCAGGCAATCTGAAGATATGAGAACCGTTCTCAAGTGATCCCTCAGCTAGTCCCAGTGCATTAAACCAAAACCAAAACCCCCCTCACCAAATCAACAACAACAAAGATGGAGTTTTTACTTTGTTTTCTTAGGTTCTGGTGTTCTGGACACTCTCCTGATGGGTCTAGTGCTTGGAGATGGAGACTGTCTTCTCTGGGGTGAGGCAGAAGCTCCCCTTCGCGGCGGCGGCGGGCTGGCAGAGGTATGAGCAGCTCTGGGCCGCGGCGAAGGTGAATGCCTTTTGTTCTGCGGTGGAGAACGCGTTTCCCGGTTGGCCCTGCTGGGAGGAGAGCCCTTCCTGTGCTTGGAGGACACGGAGGGTGAGCGCCGCTTGGCGGCCGGCGAGCTCCTCT
>NW_008589808.1:0-1498 GCF_000691845.1 Merops nubicus
CAATCAGGGTTGTGCTGTTTAACTAGAGACTGGACATGTCTGGACACTCCCTGTTTTGCCAGTTCTGGTGTTTCTAGGGTTTTCAGGCACCCAAGCCCTTACTGTCCCTACTACCTAGGGCCCTACCACCCGGGGGGAGCTTTCGCTCTTTTACCTCGCGTAGGACGTCTTCTCACGACTTACAGGTCCCACTCAAACCCACATACCTGGTCCACTCATGGTCCTTGTCTGCTCTTGCAGTGATCGAGCAGGGGAGGGAGTTCTTCCAAGAGAAGTCCTCGGGGCACGCCATCTGGGATGCCAAAATTGACGTGCGGAAACAAACTGTATAACTCTTAGAGAGCTATAAAGCAGGTATGTTTATTATGGGTTATGGCACCGGGTGCAAGGGAGATCGTTCCTCCAAGCTTGCACACCAAAGGGACAGGTAACTGAGATAATATGGGGTAAAATCATACATATTCATATAAGTACTCATGCATGATCATTAGGGTTCCGAGAGAAGGTGGAGATATTACAATCAGTTCATTAGCATAAGTTTCCTGTTTTCACTTGCGCATTGTCATCTGGTGGTCCTGGGCAGGGGTCTTCAGGAGGAAAGCAGCAGTCTTCCTCTCAGTAAACTCTTCACTCTTGGCACAAGTTGCTGAGTTCTCTGGTTCTTGCCAGTTTGCACACAGCTGTGGGGCTTAATGAGCAATTCAGCTCCTTGCTTTCTGTTATCTAATCTACAAGGACACACTGAGCTCCTGCTTCAAACTGACAGAAGATGCATAGTTACAGAAGATATATAGTTTCTGTTACCTAGCTATCCATCTGGGGTTTTTCCACTTCACTGGTCATTCCTCTCCATCCAAAGGTACCCACTGGACTCCTTTCCCCAATTAATTTTTTTGGCAGGTCTTCCTTTCCTTGAAAGATATTTTGGCAGGCCTGAACTGCTCCACCAGGCCCCACTGCAGGGCTCGTGCTCCTAGCTGCTCATCCCAGCACAGACCATGCCCAAATTAGGAGTTTGAAGCTCTAGTTCTCATTGAATCACCTGAAACAGCCCTCTTGCAGCTCTTCCACACACTGCCCTCCAAGCATTGCTTCCTGATCTGTTTGGGCACTTGCATCCCCACTTGGGTGGCATTTCCTTAGGGCCAGAAACATTGTTGGAGCCAAGTGGCATTGCACCTGCAGGCCCAGCCCTGCTCATATCAGGGGGAATCAGATTTGTCCAATGCCTCTTCTCAACCATCCAACACTGGCAGGTGCTCCCTTGTTTTCTTCTAGATGCCTATGAATATTTTAATTACCTGGTGCTCCATTCCGAGGTGCCAACTAGTACTTAATCCCTGCCTCCTCTCTTCTGTCTGCTTTATTTTGAAGCCCAGGCAGTAAGGTGGGACTGAAGAAGAGCAGCCATAGGGTTCTACCAGCCCAGAGGAGTCTGGCTCTGATGAATTTAGCCTCTGTCAGCAAGGCATTTGTGTTGCAGCTAGGGTCTGGCGTT
>NW_008589809.1:0-4191 GCF_000691845.1 Merops nubicus
ATGTCAGGTAGTGATAGGACTAGGGGGGATAGAGCAAAACTGGAAGTAGGTAGATTCAGATTAGATGTTAGGAAGAAGTTCTTCACCATGAGGGTGGTGAGACACTGGAACAGGTTGCCCAGGGAGGTGGTGGAAGCCCCATCCCTGGAAATTTCTAAGGCCAGGCTGGGTGGAGCTCTGAGCAACCTGATCTAGTGGGAGATATCCCTGCCTATGGCAGGGGGGGTGGAACTAGATGATCTTTCAGGTCCCTTCCCACCCTGACAATTCTATGATTCTATAAAATCAAAGTGTTTAACCTGGTTCTCAGCAATTGCTGCATTTAGAGTTGTACCTTAACTTACAAGTCATTAGCAGATTCTACCTGTCAGATAAACCTGCGTTATTTCCACTGAAGGACAAGCCACAACCCTTTGGCATACATTTATCTTTCAGATCCTTGGGTCTCAATTCCTAACTTAATATACATAAATCTTAGGGGTTGCCCTCCCTACCTCCTCAGGAATATCGCCAGGGTACATGTTTCCATTTCCAAAGCTTAACATGGGAATAGCAAATCATGGCTTTAAAATATCTAGCATTAATTAGGAAGCTTCCTTATGAGCTAGGATTTCTTGCCAGAGTAAATGATAAATCCCTCTCTCCCTATCATCCAGCATTTGACTACTAAGCTGTCTTTTTTAGCAGAGTACCAGGGCACTTCATGACTACTTCCACTTGAAAAGAGAGTATTCACCACTCCTAACTCTCTATTTAGAACCATTATGCTATTTTAAATACTATTTTACACTATGATGTTGCATTTCAGGCATCTCAGTTTCATTTTTTGTATGTGTTACTGTGTCATATGCAAAAAAGCTCTCCAAGTAAGGCTATCAATTTCTGGTCAGCTACAGGCACCCTTGGGTTTTAGTTTTACTGAGTACAGCTTGGTGATAGTCAGATTCCAGAGGATCTCATACCAACAAAGAGACTAAATTGGGAATTCTGCTTTTTAGTGGATATTTTCAACTTGAGCATTGCTTTCTTTCTATTGCATAAATACTGAAACTCTGACATATGAATTATGCTGCAGAAAACAAGCATTCTCTTGCCTTTGGATTAGACTGAGAAAATTTTCACTCAGTTGCAGAAGGGGAAGGAAGAGGTATAAAACACCTGCTCAGCCTGGCTTCAGCTCCAGCAGGAAGAACCACCAGCTGATCTCTCTAACTTCTGGCAGCTGGAATAGCTGCCTCATTACAAAGTCATTTCAGAGTCTTCCACAAGCAAATGTAAGAGTATACTTTCTTCTCAAGTCTAAATTGTTGAGATCAGTGGGTAAATGACACTTTTAATTCCATTTATTGGTGCATTGCAAATATGTAAATAAGTTACAAACATCTTCTAGCTACCAGCCAACATCTCATACTAAAGACAAGCATCTCGAGCTTTAGAGCAGATTGTAAGTACAGCTACAAGCAACGTCAGGGCTAGACCCTCAACAGGGCATTCTGCACTCCTGCAAAGGCAGCAGTCTCTCCACAGATCAGATGGAGTGCACTTGTATCTAATCTCCAGTTACACTGTTCCAGAAACTTTCTCTGCTTCCTTCCATTTCACTGCTTTTGTTTGTTTGTTTGTTTTTAAACTCAGTCATGCTTTGTAGCTTAATGATACTATGAAGCACGTCAGAGAAAGGTGTTTCCCAGCAGTAGATTGAATTTTGTCAATTCAATTTCATAGCCATTCTCAATAATCACAGTAGCTGTTTCTGAGAAAGTCTCTCCTGTCAGTGAGGAACAAATCCCTAACCAAGGGATCCAGAGCATAATTACTGAGTTGAGTCAATCCTTCAGCAGCCCAGAGACCACCATAGATAGTCACTTTTATGCTTCCAAATGGAATGAACGAAGGAAGAAAGGGAGGATGGCAAAGCAAAGTCTCCAGGAACACTTTTCCTCTTTGTTTACAGATGGAGATAAACTGTTCTCCTGCATTTCCCCTCTGCGGCATGCGATGTGCTCAGGAGAAAGAAGTGAAGCTAGATACCTAAATCTGGATCATGTGTGTACCCTACCCGGTAAATATTTTTGGATCATCCTAAAGAAAAATATGTCTTGACTTGAGTATTTTCTTTTCATAATGTTTATTTGAGCCAATGTTGAAGTCTAGAAAGGAGGACTAGACTTTTTTTAAGACCACTAGAAATCAGTTTTTAACATTTCTAGACTTTCTACTAAACATCTGCAGTGGGTTTTGCTGGCAACCTGAACAAGTAAGATAAATTGCAACCAGCCAAGTTCATGTATTAGGCCAGTTTCTAAATTAGAATTCAGAACCCTTAAGATCACAAGTGTTTCACCTGGTATGTTTTGTCATAATCCTTACTGGAGCATCTGAACATGTTGATACTAAAAGGGCAAATACATTCCTAAGTTTTGTTTGTTTATCAGCTAGAATGTAGGAATAAAGATTTTTAAAATGTAGAGATAAAAAAGGCTCTGCTCACACAATATTTATTTTCCGTCTAGCCTGTAGACCTTGTTGAAAACAAGTTGTAAGGGTTTTATATAGTTAAGATGAAGCAGCTGAGTTCTCCATGTAGGTAACTAGAGCTGTGGATACTGGAGATTTCCTTTAGAATGGGATGCAACAGTACAAGGAGAAAGATTTGTTTGGCAAATCCATCTTACAGATCAGAGATCTTCCTTGAATTTCTTTAAAAAGAAGCAGCAATAAGAGTTCTTCCCACAGGATAGAGCACAGATGGATTGAAAAGTTCCTATATGAGAAGGAGCATTACTAATTATTGAGGCTTGACCTGTTCCCTAGCAAATACTTAGGATGACACAGTACACACAATATTGTTACCAAAAAAGCACCCAAACTATTTTTTAGCACATAATAAAATGGACAGTATAAACCTGCATTTTTTCAGCCCCATAGCGTGAGCATATTTTATAACATTTTTTTTTAATCGTCTCTGTATGTACCTGATTGCACCATCAGTTGGAACACAGTAACATTTCTATAAACCTCCTTCCAGACAGCAGGGATCCAGCAATTTTTAATCCCAAATGATTTATAAAACTATTATAAAAACAGATGTGAACAGTCCAAACAGTTTTTATGGAGAGCTTAAATTATTATTCGGCAATATATGTATTTTGTAAATGAATCAGTGAAAGATTTACTTATCAGGTGGTAGAGTACTGGTATATTTTCTTGGCAAACATCCCTCATTTGAAAATCATTTCTATAAGGAAGGAGAATTTGACAGACTGCTCTTTATACTTCTAATTGAAATGGTTACCAGGATATTTTATCAAATGTATAAAAATTCTGTGTGAAAACTTCCACTACTTTAACTATGTAGAGTCTATAGCTGCAAATCCATGCAGAAAAAATACAGTATTTTCATAATTTGATTTGTCGTATTCAAAACCAGGTACTGCATAGTTCCATAATGGCATATGGAGCATTATTTATTTTTGTCTTATTTTGTTTAGTGACATGCATGAGCTGTTTGAGTTCTGCCATTTACAGAGAGTTTATGGTGAACTGAAAACATTTTAGTCACATGTCCAATTGTTATTTCTCTTGACTTCACTCTACTTAGGCAGAGCTGTCTGCCTTGACTGCTGGGCTACAGCTTCATGGTAGGCAATTGAAATTATTTTAGGTGGCTTTTGTTCCAGGCAGACATGTCAACACTTTGGAAGTGTGCCTGAGACAACCATCTCCCACCCCTGGATAATTAGTGTGTAAAGATTAGGGGACAGAGGTCACACAAAAGCATTTCTTTCATTATATAGCCTTTTTCTGCTCTTTTAAAATATAAATTACTTTCTTTGTAATCCAACAAGTTGATTTCGGAGCAACAGGACCGTGGTAACCTGTTCCCTATTAATTTTTGATCTATAGACTAACTCTGCCCCTTTTCCCAGTGCTCCCAAACACCTGTTTCCCCTCATGACCACAGCACACAAAGCTTCACCCACTGCCTTTCTGCATCTCTTACAGCTCTCCACCTTGGAGCTAAACATGTCAGGCATTAGCTACCATTAATTGGGTGGCAGTAATCTGGGCTGTTCTCTGGCCAGTTGCTGGTTTTCATGCAGCTTCCAGGAGCTTCATGTTCTCAAAGTCTCTCTCTCTCCCCCTCTCCCTCTCTCTTTCTCTCTCCCTTTCTCTCTCACTCTCTCCCCC
>NW_008589809.1:4222-14196 GCF_000691845.1 Merops nubicus
CTCTCTCCCTTTCTCTCTCCCTCTCTATCGCCCTCTCCCCCGTCCCCTCTCTCCGTCTCTCTCTCCCAAATGTAGATGGAACTTGTCAGTAAATTCAAGCATCGTTATGTAAGGGAAGCCAGCAGACAACCAGACTATGGGATTGTAGATCATATTTCCTTCAAACACCTAGTTAAACTCCAGTTAGACCTAGTCTTCAGAATCTCTCTTAATACTAAGCAAGCAATTTCATTTAATGCTGATTAAATGCTCAGACTGTTTTAGTAACCTTATGATAAATATACTGGTGTTTTTAATTCAAATTCAAAGTTTTAAAAAAGAGCTCTAAGCAACCAGATTTACAGACATCCTTAATGGTATATCAATGGAAGCAGGTACACAGCTAAACTTAGCATTGGATCTATTTTCACACAGCCAAACCTGTAAATAGAAAGAATCTACAAGATGAAGTGGTGAGACTGAAAACCTTTACACCCCCAAATTTTATGTAATTGAACTTTCAAGATCTCATCTAAACTCCTGCCAAATTCAGGATCCATATGCACTGCTGTGGAGTTAATTTAAATTTCAATTTTAAGGTGTTACTTCTTCACTGGTATATAGCATGTTCAAAAAAGATTCATAGTTAGAGAGATGAAATGAGGGAGAGCAGCAGAGTGTAAGGACAAAGACTGGCAAAAGAAGAGAAGTAGACAGAAAGAGGATGTGTGTCAGGTGCCTGTATAATTTCTCAGCTGCACTGGCAGCTCCTCTACCCATTGCAGAACTCGCTGCAGGTACATTGGCAGCAGCAGGTTGTTTCATGCTGTTAGGGGATTTCATTCACAAACTCCAGAGGAGGAAGTCAAGAAAATCAATGCCACTTCTTCCATCTGCTTGCTCACAAGATCACATGAATGAGAACTGCCAGTGATGCTAAATGGTTCACCAGGTTGGATGACTGTAATTACTGCAATTCTCTTCTTCCTCCCTCTGTGTTCAGCTTATATTTTCTCTGCCACATTCTATCCAGCCCACATATCCTTGTAGTTACTGATAGAAGTCACTAATTTTAAGCATACTATTTAAGTGCGTTAGAGACCAGCCAGAGGGAAAATCATAATTGCTTAGATATAGACATTGATGGAGAAGTATATAAAATCATGGATGAACAAACCAGCTGGTGAACTGCATGGTGAGAACTGGGTAGGTTCTGTCTACCTAGGATGATATCCTCATTCACAATTTTCTATCCTCATTGCGATGCTGTAATTCAAGGAGGCATTTCGGAAAGGAGAAAAAAAAAAGGGCGTCAATTAAGTATAAATCCACGTTTCACAGACTTTCTTCCTTTAAAAAACTATGTTAACCTAACTATGTTATGTTAAAATAGAAGGGAAGTTATCAAATACCTCTGAAACCTATTTTAAAAGCTCTCACACAGAGATAGGAAATATCTGGGTCCTGACTTATTTCCTACCTGGAACTAAATAATTTTCACAATCCTGTTCCCGTCACACAAAATAAGCTGGTCAGACCTGGTTCAGTAACTGACATACAAGTAAAGCTTCCTCAACTATATCCATGTATATGCAGAAATGAAATAGAATACGATTTTTAACAAATATCCAAAGACATGGATATTTTTGAATGTAGGTATTTTCAGTTTCAAATAATTTTACTAATATTTTAAGGTTTGCTTCGACAGACGGAGATGACTAAATGTAATTTTGCTGTGACTGCAGCACTTGGGACTTCAGATCTCAAAAGCCAAGATGTAACTAGCTGGACTCCCATTCAAAATGAAAATCCTGTATGATAGTATGAAATTTTATTTTGTATTTGAGATGAATTCTTTCAGCTCTCAAGTACTAGGCTCAAAAATGAGTCATGGTATGTGGTAAAATAAATAACAAAATAGGATGGCTGTCTAAATGAGAACACACCCTGACCAGTGGCAGTCTTTAGTGACACCTGACTGCTTATCATTTGATGTTTCAATATCTCCAGAGACCCAGAAATCTGAGCAAGGCTGTCCTGAGGCCCCTCTCCCTTTTTTTCCCCCCCTTTGGAACTGGAGTTCTTAAACCATTAGATGGAGCCCCTCTTCTTCTCTCTGCCTGGATGAACCACTCAATGATGTACACCTTCTGTGTGGCCCCAGTTGCACTACCCAGAGGGACTAAAGAACCTGGAAGACTTGAATGTGAAATATAATTTCTTTCTTACAAAAGACAAGCACTGCTCTTCTGTTTATTAGCACTTTGACTCCAAAGGTTCTTTGGACTGCAAAGCCACTTAAGAATGACAACTGGAGCTAGGTGTGTCCTCACTGCAGTATCATAGCTGCCTCACTTGGCAAGGTGAAGAAAGAGGCATGATGACGTGACAAGATACGCTTACACTGACATTAGCTATGCTAAGCCTGTCTGGTAGATAGAAGAATTCTGTCTCCAGAACAGATTTTAGGCCCAAGTTTAATCCCTCCTGACAGTGTGTCTCCTTTAATTCTATCTTTCCTTTCAGAAAATTTCACCCATCTTTCCTCAACAGCTTTTACCACAGAGTTCCTGGGTAAGTAGTCCTAGGGGTGTGAGGGGTGCTGGACTGTTAGCAAGAGAGGCCAGATTCCTTTAACAGGTTTGACACAAGTCTCACGTGATTTCAGCAAAGAATGGCTTTGTGACTGGTTAGGTGATGCAGTTCATACATGCTTATGCTTTGCCAGATTCTTGAAGCTGATAGTAACTGTTGGTAGCCATTGCTGGCAATTTGTCTTCCAAGAACATTTATCCACTATCAAACTTTTCCCAGTGGCAAGAAATACAGCGAATGAGCACTCCTCCTTGCCCCTCCATTAGCAGTATAATCCACATGGCTAACAGCCTGGGGGCAGGGGCAGCTTGTTCTGTTTGTAGGGGCTTACATAATATCTCTGGCAATTTCAGTAAGCACCAGCATCTTGCTTCCTTTTCCCACAATCCCCAAAAAGGCATCACTGCCACACACACTGTCGGTAGTTCACACTTCTCCTTTCAATCCCTGCAGGGGCTCCTGATTTCACCTTTACTCTCTGGAGGAAAGGTACCTTAGCTGCCTTGCATTTGTTCTTCATTCAGCAAAATGTGAAACAAGCATTCAGTGACAGCCTGTTGCACACCAGTTTAATAGTGCATAAAACAAAGGCTACTGGTAGCAGCTTTTGAAAATTCAGCGTTTTGTATTTAAAACTATTCAGCTTTACAGTAACTTGATTGTTCAATTCTGCAGCTAGATTTCCAGACATGTGTAGCTTTGTGCAAAGCAGTATTACTGTATTTTAAGACACTTTTGGATTTCTAGTAGAGTCCTCTCTGAACTCTTAAGAAAGAGGTTTGTCACAGGTATTTCAAGAGGAGAGTTTAATAATGCAAATATCTCGCTAGCCTCAACAGAGTACTTCATCCTCCATGTTCTCCAAGAAGTCACTAAGGTTTTTGAAGATGAAGAAAAACGCAGACATTTTAACCAATAATAATGATACATTTCTTTGGCAGATATGTATTTGTACCTAATAGAAAATCTCAAACATTGTTTAAGTGCTTCATTACCAGACTAGGTATCTTCTGGCCACTAGTGAAACTGTGTTGCTGCCTTAAGGAAAGAGGTGTTTGTATTAGAGGGGAAACCACAACTAATTTTTCAAACTTCAGATGCAGACTTGATATGTTGTTCCAAATTTCCTTCTGTCTTCCCAGCCTCTCCCACACTGCTCTTTGTTCACTTTCCTTTCTAGGGCTTTAAGCAGCCTCATTTTTTCAGATTTCTCTCTCCCCAGCACAGGTGTTAGTTCATTGTCAGTTACTTTCCTCCTATATTTCTGTTGTCCTGCCATACTTCAGGAGTTACAAATTTTTCCTCCATGGTACCTGTAGTGACCACATGCAGGAAATCCTTTCACCTTTCCCAGGTGATCAGTGAGTGGTTCAGCGTGAAGCACTTTTCCTATGAAGATTTTTGGTGTCCTCTTGCCTGAGTTCCTGCCCATGCCACTATAAGCAGGCTGTGGGATGCCCCAAAGAGCAACATGTTTTGCCAACTACATGGAAGACCCTCCCTTTTTTCCTGGGGCTGAAGATGGCAGTGCAAACCAATTCCTATCCCTTTCTTTTAAAAGGCCTTTGTAGATTTTTTTGTTGTTGTTGTTTCCTCTTGATCACAGGATAGCTGCTTTCCCAGTAGACTATGCTAAAGACTGCAGAATGCAGGACCCTCTCCCTGCTTAAAGAGCATCGCTAGGATTGCAGGAGAATATATCAGGTCTTCCCAGTTCTCTCTTCTGTTGCACCAGCATTCCCATGGGCACCTGTCTCTTCCGAGCCCAGCCAGGAGACATTCCTGTACACAGAAGATAAAGAGCTACAGGAGCCAAGAGCATCCTTTCACACACTGCTTATTTTTATAAAAGCATTTGGGGGTCAGGCATCCTTCCCTGCCTGTATTCAATTCCTGTGAAAGTTTCTAAGCATCTCTGAAGACAGCTCTTAGCAGAACCTTCCTTTTCAAGTTGCACATTAAGCATAAGAAATGACATTTGAAGAAATACAGCATATGTCATCTTAATATAGACATCTTTCCAGGCAGTGTGGTTTCCCTAATAGCAAAAAATAGAAAGCTGCCTTCATGGAGGGAGGTAGAAATAATACAACACTGATGAAGTAATCATATTGCAACACCATCAAGAAGCCTTCAGATTGTTACTTGCCATTGAATCCTGATTGTCACCTGCAGCTGGTAGCAGAGCTAATAGTGCACCTCTGAAGAGTGGCCTGCTTCAGTGGTTTACCTCCCTTTACCTCTGTCACACTGGCAGTATTGCTGGAGCAACAAGTTGTGACACATCCAGTCCTTTCTGAGCATGAACTAACTATACACAGAATACTAAACAGTCTCAGCTCAACTTTCATCGATGCCCAGAGATTTAAGTGAAGCAAGAGATAGATGACAGAGCTTTAAAGAGTCACCAGCTGCTAAAGAAAACCAGAAGAACCCAAGCGACTGCTAGCTGGATGTTCTTATCTTCCATCAGTACTGTAACTGGGAGGTGAGCAACATGAAAAGGAAATGGTTTTCTGTGTGCAAGCTTTCTTACAGCTGTAGGCAAGAGCAACAGTTTTGTTTCAGGTATAAAATATTATAAGTATAAAACAGAATATGTATTTAGTTTTCCCTTTTAAGACTTTTCCTTGACAAGGAATTAATAGTAGAAACACTGGTTTTGTGTTTAGCAAGTAATAGGAAAATTTCACAATTATCAGCTTTGCAACACTGTAAGACATTAAGCAATGCTTTATAAGAAATATCATAGTTTCTCTAACTTGATTTATGTAATGAAAATACATTTAACATCTCAGAAAAATAAAGCTCAGTAGCTCAGCAGCTCAGCATAAAGTAACTGGGATTGCACTGGTTAATTTTCTTCAGAACTATTGAAATTCTGAAAACAGACTGAGAATTCAAATAGCAATAACATGCCAAAAGGATGATTTCATTTGCAATTTCATTTATATAAAAAATGAAGCAGCAAATTAGCCCTATCAATACAAAAATTTATGCACAGAGTGAAGCAAGGAGTCCATATTTCTACCTTTGTTCATCCAAGAAGGGAAAGTTTGCAAAATGAATTCTGATCTGTCAAAAGCACTTACTTAATGTTTGAGTCACCAAAGTGCTTGAGACCTGGAACATCTACAACTGCTTTGTGGTGTAGATTAAACTTCCTTAGAGGTGAAAAAACTGCATGCCATTGCAAGGGAAGGGAGAAAGAGGCACTAACAAGCAGCTTTCCAAAGAGATTTCCCAGAATAACAGCAATTAATAAGGACCCTAGAAATGCTTTTTGTGCACTTCTATTTGTTATGTTAGAAGGTCAGCTGAAAGCATACGGAATCATAAAATACATAATTTTTATGGTTATTTCTTCATGCCTAACCCAGGCATGTATGAATGCACAGGGTACTAGTAATGCACAGGGAGCATTTGGATCTGGCTTGACCAAGGTCACGTACCCAAAACAAATAGTTCTGTGAGCAGAGGAGCTAATGGAGCTTCTATTTGCTATGAATTTTATCTAACAGCTGATTTTTAAGTGAAGTTTCTCCTGGATTTGAGATATTAATTGCTCTTCCTGTGTAGAAACTTGTAAGAGCCAAGTCCTCAGTAGAGGGGCTTTCCCTTGTTACAGTCACTCTTAAAGCCTCTCTCTCCCCCCGGGTCTGTAACAGGCCCTTGATTTTCATTAATTGTAAGAATATAAATTGCTTGGAGACTCCCACTGTGCTCCAATTCGGTTAAAATTCACTAGTGGGTTAAAAAGCAGCCACAGCATGACAGACAGATGCATGACTACATCCAAACCACATGATGCCATAAGCCTTGTTTCCTTCAAAAACCATGCCAAAAATTCCCAGACCCACAAAAAGGAAACTACAGAGAAAATAAGAGCACTTTAAGCAATATATTGACAACAGCCAAATAACACCTACTCCTATCCACACCAAATCTACACACATGAAAGAAAGTTTTTGAGGCAAATATTGTTCACAGATTAAAAACATCTTAATGGTTCTCATTTGCCACAATAGTTTCACTTTTTCACACAGTAAACACAACTGTGCTTCACTGAGCTACAAAAGGACATGCCTGATTATAATATCAATAAGGCAATACATTGTTTTAAATAAATGTTATCTAGTGAATAATGCTTCTTATTGTAGCAGCAAAAAAATATCCATCTTAACATTTCTCTGTGAAAAAAACTTACATAAGTCTGGTACAAGTATTTCTGTCCAGATAAATAGGAGAATGAGGATTGGTATTTTTATTTTCTTTTATTTTATTTTTAAATCTAGTAAGCGATACAGTTGTCTTTTACACAGAATTTTTTACTAGAAACAGGATCAAAGCAAACTTTCAGAAAACACCACCTTGGTTCTGCAGAAGCTCTGTCTTGGTAATTTGTCTTCTTTGATTCCCTTCCTTTTGCCTCTTCATGAGCTATTTTAACTATTTCCAGCAAGCTGTTAGTCATAACAGGTTACTGAAGCCGGAGAATGAACTGCAATGAAGCAGAAACAAGACATAGATGAGGCTCCCTCTGGATAGCTTCATCATATGAATGACACAGGAATCATAGCACCCTGGATATACTGATGCAACCTACTCTGAACCATCAATCTGATCATATTCTGATGAAAACCCCAGATAAGCATCTCTTCCTCAAAAGATATTTATCTTGTTCTAGCAATATTTACACAAGTGATAGAGGAGAGGGAAGCATGGGACCAGAAGGGCACAATTGCCCTTAAATTAAGAACTGCAATGCGAATCATGGCAGGACAGCAAGACTTGTAGTCCTTCTCTCCCAGCTTTACACACGCCTCCCATCCTTCCTTCTGTGTTCCTCCTAGCTGTAGTCCTTCCTTGTTCCCCACACCCCACCCTTCCCCACCTTTTCTTCACCTCCTGCTCAGCCTCCACCATGGAGTGGAAGGACGACTGGGACTGGCAGAGTGCATTCAGGCTGCCTGGCAGCTGGTGCAGATGCTCTGTCATCCCCACACTGGAACAGCAGCGTGGTGTGATCTGAGCTACTGTATATCTGCAGGAGTGATGCTCAGCACTTGTGTAAGTGCCAGGATTTTGCATCGGCTGAAACAAGCTCACTGTTTCCACTGAAGTGAGCTTAGGTGGGTGATGCTCAAGGTAAACAAGCCTTCAGCTGTGGAACCCATCCCTGCCAGCTTTTACAGCTTTTTCCACTGCAGCTGCTGCCATGACTGCCTGAGCTGCACAAGCATCATTCACCTGGGTGCAGCGCTGCTTGAGGGGCTGTTTTGGGAGGCTGTGCTAAGCATTACTGCAGCTTAATAAACAGCAGGTAGTGCATCTGTGAATACTTGAGCTGGTAGGTAGAATACGTTTGATACTGGAAGAAGAAGCTATAAAACCAAAGGTTAAGTGATCTACATTGTCACTGAAAGGATCAAGTTACATTACTCTTTCCTTGCTTCTGAATTAGCTGCAGTCTCAGTACTAATTTTTAATTATCTTAAACTTCGCTCCATGTAACATATGCTGGTTAAATTCAAGACAAGACTTCAGTATTTCTTCTGTTTTACAGAATACTCTCTACCTTTACAAGCAACATAGACCTCTGCTAACAAACATACTTGGAGTCTTGTGTTTTTTCCTGGGGCAAGGGTTGAGGGTGATGGTGGTGGGGGTAAAAGCACAATTTTTCTCACCTGCTGTCCAGATGCATGTCAATAGTCAGTTGTGAAGTTTGCATGTTCAGAGAAGAGCTAGAGAAGTGCCAGGTTCCAGGAGTAAGTGCTCATTATAAAGGGAACATTTCTCACATCATGCTTTGTCTTTTTAGAAGAGAAGCTGTACTAGCTGTCATGGGTTTGGGGTTTTTTTTTGATTGCTTCCTCTTCCAGGGAAACAAAATCCCCAGCAAACAGCAGTGTCTGCTATAATTGCTGAGAGCAGAAATAAATGCACATTCAGGACTGATCTACTAATAACCTTTGCTCTCCTTGTCCCCAGCCTATTATCTGTGTTTTGCATCAGTTGCATGGAAGCCTAAAAGTAACCAGAAAATTCTGAAAACCCAGTAGTTAAAATAGTGTAACTACCAGAGATGGATCCAGCTCCTGGTAGTGGCGAGGGATTGATACTATGTTTAAAACCCAAATTTTCGTTTAACTGAACATGTATATTTTCTTAAAATACACACCAAAATCTGAGCAGCCTGGAAATAGCAAAGTATTAATACAAACAAAAAATTTACTGTTCTCATATATGGGGTATTTGTAACTTTATCACATTTGAATTATTATTTTATCATCTCCCAATGGCAGACTGCCAGTTGCCTCTATCTCTTGAACTGCTCTCCTTTGTATGCTAGATCCAATACGAGCATCAGCATACATTAATATTTCTATTTTTGTACTGAGCACCAGCTCATAAAATGACAAATATGATAGCACAAACCCAGAATTTAATAGAGGCTGATGATGATCAGAATCACATTTTTCCTGGTATGAAATGAAAAGATTTTGATGAGATCTAAATGTAGTAAAGTTCTTTAAAGTTCTTCGTCATGTGCAGCTTCAGGAATTCAGATGAGCACTGATTAAAATTTGTGTCTATTTTTCTTAATATGAGATATTTAATATCTCTGCTCAGGACTCAGCTTGTTTTCTTGTTGGAAGAGAATATGCTCTCAAGAGACTTTCTACATTCCCCAGCTCACCACCCCCTCCATTGTGGTTTGACCTCACGTTCACATACAAATAGTTGTCTAACATTATTGTACAGTGAAATATTCAGATTTGCCACTTGGGTCTGCTTCAAGATAAGAGGATACAAATCCTAACAGCTTCTTTTTTTTTTTTTTTTTTTAAGAAAAAAAAGAAGACTCCTTCGTTTATACTTTATATAGTGCAAAAGGCTCATTTCTAGCTCAGATCCCACTCTGGAAAATTTTCCTCCCCCCAAAAAATACATTTTTCTGTTTTCTTTCAGCCACATCAGGACTCAAATCCTTACTTTGCTCAATTTTATTCCTTCATTATACAGCAGCAGGGTTCACAGCATAATCTGCATCAAGCACTCCTCTTGATTCTGCCTTCATAACAAGAGGCATTTAAGAGACACATGAAAGAAAGCATAGTTTATGCTGCTTACTGTAATGGAGCTAAGAAGATGATAGGCAAGAGAGACAGCAACCATGCAATGCAAGATTTCTGCAGGAATATATCTTAGAATAAGTATTTAAGCATTGATTCCACTATTTAAAGTGATTGCTAGCAGGCATATATAATCAAATCTGGTCACATATTCAATTGTATTTTGGGACAGCAGAGTCTAATTTCTAATTGTAAGAAACTGATGTTTCATTCATTTATTTTATTTTAAACCAGAGCAGATACTATGACAAAATTAATTCC
>NW_008589809.1:14216-69117 GCF_000691845.1 Merops nubicus
TGCTGCTCTCACCAAAAGCTGGGATTGTCAGGTAGGTCTGACAAGCTCTTTAATTAACAGTGGTGTTTGCTCTCTTTGGGAAGATCCAACCAGTGAACAAACTCAAGACTGAAAAAGGTCATGTCCAATTTAAAGCGCAGATGTAGCCCCAGAAGTTTTATATATATATATACACACAAAAAAAAATTATCTATATAAATTACAATTAAAAATGCATATATATATAAAGATATACATATAAAAGGGTAGTTAAAACAGCCTTGCACTTCTCTATGCCTTTATTTAGCTGTTCTTATAAAAAATATTATAAGAAAGCAGCTGGTATTTGGCATTATGAACAGCACAACCTTTAATAGCCTGTGTCTTTAGTTTGTCTATTGTTAAAGAAAGTGAACACGAAAATACACTTGTGTGACTTCCCCCACTATTCAGGGGCAGATAACCCTGAATAAAGACATAGAAAAGAACAGGCTGGATTCTACAGTCCCAAATATCTTGCTCAAATTTGGTTCTCACTCCTTGTCACCTTTCAGAGAGCCCTTGCTCATATCAGAGTTCTTCTCCTTTTGGAAAGGACTTTAGGGAGACACTGTTTTGGCTGGTGTTCAACAGGCAGTCATGCAATCCACTGAAAGTCCTAAAGGAGAACGCCAAGAAAGTATTTCTTACTGCAGCAAGAGCTGTACCTTCATTTTTCAGAAGGCAAACAGCATAACTTTTGGAGATGTCCCATGCCCAGAGCATGTATCACTGCCATCTGCAGGAATATCAAGGTGCGATTCAGCTACAGCGCCAGAACATCTCTGCAAGTACATAGACAGGTGGTCACACTGTTGCTCCTTACTGAGATTTAAAGTCTGGCACTTGTGGCCGTGATCTCAAGGTAGTACCAGAAAATATTGTTAGCACTCCAGAGACCTGCAGTTACACTAGAGAGAAGAGTGACCTGAGTCTGTTGTGAGAGGCCAGTTACTTGCCAGGTACCTCAGATAATCTCCTGCTCAGCAAAGAAATACCTTCTCTGTGGAGCAAGTGTAACTGAAGCACTGGAGGAGTGGTGTATTGATATTACACTAGAAGTCTCCTATCAAAGCAGCTTTTCTGAGTCCGAGGGAATCATGTTATTCCACAGTGGGACCATTCTCCTTTCTTTTCCATCACAACTGGTCACTCTGAATGAGTATAGTTTATGGTCACTTTGTGACTTGAAGCTCCCACTGACTCCAATGGGAGTTAGTCAAATATCAGATGATTTTCAAAACTAATGTCTGAAATGCACTTCAAAATAAAGTTTTCAAAATAAGGCACATGAGAACAAAACCATATCAATGTCTATTCCATGCAGTTAGAAGGCTCACACGGAGAGCCTTTAAGCATACTTCAGTTATGATCTGGCTTGGTTTTGTAGCCTTTAACTTAGCCGACATGTTCCATCTTCACTCAACAAGGCTGAATCAAAATTTTGTACAGAATTTTCTAGTAGCTTCAGGATTTTCATTACCTTCCTACAATCTGAAAACAGAGTGGAAGGAACCCAAGCTCTCACTTTTGATTTTTTTTTGAGGAACCAGAAACTGCTGAACTTGCTGATCAACATTGTTTAAGAAGCTTTACATTGTCATTGTGATGAGTAGGAAACAATCTTTCACTGAGACTTAAAGTAGTGGAAGTAAAACTCTAATTAATTTTAGGAGAGCATAGACAGTCAAGTCAGATAACTCTTCTTCAGGTTCAAAAGAGACTGAAAAAGGCTTTGACTCATCTGTCATTTATGCTCCCCTAATATACATGGACTACAGAACTCCTTCTGAGAGCAAACTCACACTAAAGAGAAATTCTCAAAGCTCATTATATGGTACTTGCAAATGAGTCTAAGTGCTAAGTCTTTGATTTCTGGAGTTGCCAAACACTGACTCAAATCCCGACCCCCTAGCACACAGCCTGCATAACTAGGACATACACTAAGTAAATCAACAGAAGAGTGTTTTTTTTCCCTTCCTTAAGAGTTCAGAGGAACAACAGAACCACTCTGCACTGAGCAATTCAGTAATTGCACCTCTTATAACTCTCAGACATGTCTCAATGGCAATGGTAAGTATGATTATGTGTGTGCAGTGTCCTACCCTTTTCTTTCCCTGACTCTGAGAATACCCTATCAGTTACTCTTCAGAACGTGGTCCTGGTTGGGCTAGGATTGGGCTGTCCTAGCTGAACCAGGACAAACATATAGTGTGGGTGTCCCTGGGCAATAGACCCAGCGCCTGCACAGCTCCACCTGGGTGTTCAAAGAGATGGTCAGATTTAGGAAGCTGTAGAGCACATAGCATCTATCTGAAAAGATGAGCATTCCATTATCTTTCGTCTCTGACTTAAACAGCCCCCAAGGCCTTAGCTTCCTGCTACAACATTATCTATCAGCCCAATCCCAACAAGCATTTGTTACAATACTGGCCAGGAGGGCAGGAGCCTTTCAATAGGAGCATATTCTCTAGCCAGGCCACGGCATGCTCAAGTGCCAGTGCCATGCAACACAGGGCCAGTTAAAAGGCAATTCTTGTGCACCTCGAACTCTGGGTGGAAAGCAGCCAGCTAACATTGTCTTTTTCTATTAATGTTTAAAGGTGGGTGGGTAGAAGAGGGAGAAAAGAAACTTTCATCTAGAAGTGCTTTTCCAAAGTGATGTCATTTGAACACGGAGGATTAAATCCTCCACTAACATAAACTGACATAAATCAATTGCCTTAATGCATTGTAGGCACATTAGATCTGGCCCAGAACTTCTTACGTCTTCTTTTTGTCATCAGAAAATGATGCATTAGCTACTTTTGACATCACTAGGATTCCATTTCATACCCAGGGGGCAAAAGCTGATACTGAGTTACACGACTGAATAGGCATCCTCAGTGTGATTTACTTTGTGGTCGCAGAACACTCAGTGTACGAGATCCATCTTTTTGTTAACTTTGTCAGATCAAACTGTTATAAAACCCAGTAGCTGAGTCAAATTTTATAATCATGCAATTAAAATCAGGAGGGAAACCTTCCAGTGTCTCAATGGGGAACAATCTAAAGTAATAGCTTTGGTGATTTTCTTAAGATGTACACCAACTGCACAGTTCTTCTGTTTGGGTTTTTTTCCCCGCTAAATAGACCCATACCGCATGGCCTGTTCAGTGCTAGTAACATCAACAAGGGTATGTCTGATCACTGTGCTGGCAGCATACTGAGTGGAAATGGGTTTCTGCATCTCAAAATGCCCTGGGGGAATTGGCAACTTACAGCCCAAGGGGACAAAAATTATCTCTTCAGTAAAGCTCTGCAGACACCACATGGGATATCCATCACTGGGGGTTTCCAAGAGGAAAGAACGACTGGGAGAGTGAGAGTACCAGCAAGCATATTGTCAGTAGGGTTTAGAAATATAGTCTCTGCTTTGTGAAGAGTGGTCTAGAATACCTGTGATCATTTCTATCTCTGTTGTGTTTGTTTTGTTTTTTAATGGATAAGGTGTAATTTATTCCTTTAATCCACAGCTGAGGAGCTACAGGCTCCTGAAAGGCAATTCAATTTGCTTTGTGGTGGTTTTCTGGATTAGTAATAACATGTGGAGGAAAAACAAGAAACTCTCATGAATTATATGTAGTTTTTGATTTCAAAAGCTTTTGACATTGAGGGTATAAGTAATCTAAGTAGTCTTTTGTACAATAAGCCTTTCCTTTCTTTTAACAAGGATAGTGCATTCTAATTACTATTGTCTTACCAAACCAGGACACAAATTAAGTAAAACCTGATGCAGCTGGTTGGCAACAGTAAGAGGGTACTTCAATTTCATCAAGCACATTAATAGCTAAATTTGGGGAACATGTTCTGCATGCTCCTTCACAATTCCTGCCTCCTCTTCCACAGCCAGAGCCATGAGACAAAGTGCCTTTCTGTTAAGTGAGGCAGCAAGCACCCAGGAGACCTCATGTTCTACAGGATGTCATTACAAAACTGTCTCCCGAGGACCTTTCTTCTGAGGTTCCCTAGAGGGAAAATAGTGATGATGTATCAGGCTGATCTTCATGTTACTAGTTATGTCTTTCCTGACTGTGAAGAAGAACGTATACCACCAGACTTTGTGGTCACAAAGAAAAGCTGACAACATCTCACTGACTTTTGACCATAGTTCTTGCATCCTTTTCTGAGGTAAGTAGTTCACTATAGTTGGTTGCCAGCTTTTTCTTCCTTTAAATATACAGCAAAACAAAAATATCACCCTCCCCTTGTCCTTACATTTAATATGTTCAGGGCTTCTCCTATTTTATTTTGAGGTCGTAATTTATTAGTAGCCTAAAAATACACATTTTGTTTCTGCTGTCTACAGCAGAGAATGCATCTTGTGTCATCCTCTGCCTTGGAACTCCCTTGTGTTCCACCAGGTGCAAAGCAACTTCAATTTTGTTTCCTACGGCTGAGTAGAAAGGACAATAGATTATATGGCAATCATTTATAACACAACTTTCTAATAAGAGGAGCCCAGCTACTATTATTTCACAATATTAGGGAGCTGTGAAGTTAAGGACTGGTCTAGGAATAGAGAAGGTTTGTACTATGGGTTTACAACTCTAAACCATGGGTTCCAAAGCCTCTTGCTCACTCTTGAATTTTAAAAGAACTTATGCAGCTTGGCACAGAGTGCACAGGCAAACTTACATTTCGGAAGTTTTCAAACTAAGTGAACAAAGGAAAATGTGGCCAAAGCTTCAGGAAGAAGCTATGTTGCAGTTTTAGGGGATCAGCAAGACTGTGGGGGCAGGACAGACTCCCAGGTGGACCTGGGAGACCAGATGGACCTGCCGGAGCAGGCAGGGGAAATCAGCTTAGCATGCAACTGGTTATGCTGTGAGCAGGTAACCCAAGGACAGAGCTGATGATGCAGTTGGAGTTTAAGTTACCCAGAACAGTGGAGTGATTTTCTTTGACTCTATCCATGCTGCTTTGCACCAGTTCTACATGGCAGCTTAGCATTCACCTTCCCTTTAATATCAATTGTAAACTGCAGCTGGGGAGCCTTTCATATAACACTGAGTGCATTTTAGAACTTCTAAAGAGAAATCTAAACAAACATGAAACCCTCATGCAAAGCTTCACATTTTGGACTTCATAGAACAGAAAAAATTGTTTAAAAATTTCCTCTTTCTGCTTTACCTTCTTTTTTAAGAACTACTAAAATATTCTGAAGTGATAACATAATTCATAGTATTCCTTACTAAAACTGTCAGCCCAAGCTGTGTTTTTAACCTTCTTTCTGAATGGGCAAAGCTAAAAATTAAGTCTTTTAATAAACGTAAGTCAAATATTCCACATCTACAACTCAGCATTGAAAGAAGTCTGTAGTTTTCCCACATTATCATGTATCACAGTAACTACCAGAATACAAGAAGAATGATTGAATCACTGGGTTTACAGATTGGCAGCCACACCAATGAATGCTTAAAGCTTTGTTATTAAACAAAAGTTAGCACCAATTAAAGCAAACAACTCTTTTCACCACTAAAAGCTACATATGCATGAACTCTCTCACATGAATACTTGACAACAATACTCAGTTGTACTAAAAGCTCTGTGAGAAGAGTGCTTTGGGAAGCACACAGCAAGTGAGCTAGAACAACTTCTAAAGGTCGCACAGGTGTGCAAGCTGGGGACCAAGGACCACTTCCATGGGACACTGAACACTACTGTGCCACTGTATAAAAACTGGAAGAAACGATGACTTTGATTCCTATGCACAAAAGCTTCCAGGAGCCAGTATTTGACCTGACCCTGATACTTGGTCTACATTTCTAGCCAGAATGAGTAAAATAATCCAGAACAGGGCTCAATGGGCCCAATCCTGCTGTCCCCCAGAGCTAGAATGGATGCACATTCAAACCAGAAAGGAATCTGATTTGACTAGGATCTCTTTGGGCAGTCATCCTAGCAGTGGCAGAAAAGAGATTGTTTGAGTTTTGATCTGTCCTTTATCCAGGGCCTCACAGACATTAGAAAGCTGGTCCTGGATCACAGTCAGCACCCAGTGCTCCAAACAACTATTTTTGTGTTTATTTTTTCTCATCTAACCTGCAGCTCCTGTTTAGCTTTCCTACACAACAAGATCACTTGATCTGCTACAGTGATTGGCATAAAGGGTGTAGAGAGAGCAAGGAGATGTGATGTCCTGCCCTTAGAACAGCACTGTCAGCCTTCACTGCCCACTGGAAGTTTCAAACAGGCACTTCTACCCCTGCTATTCTGCCCTGCAGGCTTAAGGAGAGATGGTTTTGCCAGTATTTACAGAGCTGCTCACCCCCTTTTGAATCCTTTCTTCAAGCCTCTCTTTTGCAGCAACACTAAGCTGACAGCTGTTTGGCACCTGGATGCCACTGCCATCACCCCCAGGCAGTGGTTGCTGCCCACCATGCTGGGAGCCCTGGTTGCTGATCTCATCACCTATCTACATGCCTAGAGAAGCAATTCCACCTCCCTGCAGCAGAGACCAACTTTATCTTCTGGGCCTGAGCAGTGACTGGTGCAATAGGACCCCAGGCAACAAGACCAGCTATGGGAATAGGAATGCCAGCCCCAACTAAGGGAAATCAGAGCCAGACTTTTAACGTGCAGAAAGAGTTATCCGAGTCTTTAATCAAGTGGAGGTCAGTGGAGGTTATTCAAATTCATCATCCTTTGGACAAACATTTCAGCACCCCACCTGTTCAAAGGCCACAAGACCTACTTCTAACTGGAGTTCTGCAGCTGAAGTTTGAGTTAAGTATACTTCAGTAAGTATTTTGTTGAAAAATACTTTTCCCTTGGAAAGTGGAAAAAGGTAGAGAAAGCTTCTGTGAATTCACTTCAGATTTAGCATGTAATACTGACCCAAGCAGAAAGAGAGTCAACATTTTTCAAACTTTCCCATTTAGCAGACATTTGTTCTGAAAATTACCAAACGTGCTAAAAAAAAGCAAACTTTCTGCTTTTGAGTCAGCTGAAACCATTGCAGGTAAGACCTCTTCCTTATTTTACTGAGAAAACAAATCCAAGAGAATTTCACTTTGAGTCAACCAATGTTTTTCTTGGGTGTTCCAGTGTAGCCACTGATCCAGAAGCCCCTGCTTATTTAAGGTTGCTCTATTGGTGACTCACTCTCTCAGCTTATTTCTAAAAGCAGACCTCTGAGGAGGTTCTTGTTGATGTTCAAAGGTAAATGTTTCATAGGCTCAATTACAGGAGAAACTGCATCAGTTAAAACACCTCCATGTACAATTTAACAATGTAAATTTAAGTTATCCTCTAAGTCATCCTAATTGTAAAAGCTATTTCAGCTACACAGGCCTTCAGGAAACAAGGTATTCCTCTGCTACCAATGACATTTGTAAAGCTGAATGAGAATTAAATGTTTGAATAATCACTTATCAAAAATAGCATAGAATTTTATAAGTAGGGTTGATGTCTTTCTTTACAAAGGCAGTTTTTCTGTAATTGGTGAAAAGGGAGGTAAAGCACTGTTTCCACAACCCAAATTTCAATGGCAGAAAAAAAAAGATATTTATGAAGGAATTGCATGAAATCCCATATCTTTGCAAGTCATCCTTCAGAATTAAGATGTTCATTTTATTAAACTTGAAAATGTATTGGTTTGTGTGAATTTTGCCCTGCTACCTTAATTAGGTCTATTTGTGTAAATCATGCAGTTGTTCAAATGTAAGGCTACAAGTAAATGTTCCGTTCGGCAAAAGCTGCTTAATGTTAAAAAAAGTTTGAAGACCAAGAGAATTTATCAGTCACAATGTGAAGAAATGCTGGTGCTGTGATAGATCATTGGGGCCTTTTACCCCAAATTAAATTGAGATGTATGGTAATTACTCTGACTTTAGAGAACAGACTATGCTTTTACCAGCTGATTCAGATCCTATTGTCACTCTGACTGGTAGGAGGAGCAAGGATTTAACAATAAATCAATAATCCTACAGAGATGAGACGCTTGTTAAATTAGGAATTTTATTGCAGCTTCTGTCTTCACACCCTAATCCTGTTTCATGCCTTCTTCTTTTTGCCACCAGTACACAGATACACTCATTAGCATCAATAAAGAAAAGTTTACTTTTGACAATAGCAGCTAAGTGCAGTGACTCTATGACAATTTTCAGATAAAAAAACCACCCTTGGACTTAATAAATCTACTCTTTGTTTTATTTCTACCTCTTACAAAGCACTCTTATTTGTGCATCTAGTGCTGGGTGGTGTGGAACAATGAATGAAATTTGGCTTTGGAAACCATTTTGAGGTGGTCTTCCTGTTTTCTGCTGAAGTTAACATGACTTGAATTCATTCGCTTTCCCTCTGCAGCCTTTAGCTTTGTTTTTAGGAGTAAGGGGATATCAGTTGGACTGCTGTAAATTGATTTAAGAAGTTACCTACATATTGCTCTTTTCTCCACTTTTTACTTTTTTGCATCAGGTTCAAACATATTAAAAAAAAAAAAAGTAGAAGACATAACAGAAGCCATACTTTGTATTAGATATTACCCAGAGATGAATGTGCAGCTGCCACAAACAAGTAACACTTACCCAGTAAAACTACTCATAATTACAGTTTTAGGAGTCACTGTTTTCGTGACCATTCCTGGAATTAAGTACAGATGTGAGGATGGCTGCAGAAAAAACATGTAGACCTGAATTTACATGGTAGTGAGCATTAGAAGTGAAATGACTAGTCACAGAAGCCAGCTTTGCATCTTCCCTCTTGCTTTGGTTTCAGAGGGTGTCAAGACAAGCCATGATGTACTTTAGAACGAGTTTACATCCATGCTGTTTTTAGGGAATTACTGTTGGCTACTAAGTAAAGTTCCCCACTCCAGACAGTACTGGTTTCTTTAAGAGAAGCAGCTGCAGTGAGCTTCAGCTCCAGTTCTCCAATTGTGCTGTCCCACCTGCACCCCCAACTGTTTTCTTTTTAATGCCCTGCAGCATGTTTATAAATCTGAGATCTACTTAATTACTCTGAACTACTCAGCAAGAAGTTTACTTGCTACCAAAACGGGTGCAGAACCAGCAGCTACGCAAACCAGCAGTGTGCCCAGGTGGCCAAGAAGGCCAATGGCATCCTGGCTTGTATCAAAAATAGGGTGTCCAACAGGGGTAGGGAGGTGATTGTGCCCCTGTATTCGGCACTCATGTGGCCACAACTCAAGTACTGTGTTCAGTTTTAGGCACCACAGTGTAAGAAGGACATTGAGGTGCTGAAGCTGGTCCAGAGAAGGGCAACAAAGCTGGTGAAGTGTCTTGTGAGGAGCAGCTGAGGGTACTAGGGTTGTTATGGTTTGGTGAAGAGGAGGCTGAGGGGAGACATTATTGCTCTCTACAACTACCTGAAAGGAGGTTGTAGTGAGGTGGATGTTGGTCTGGGCTCATGTTGCACCAGTTGGATATTATGAAGAATTTCTTTATTGAAAGAGTCGTGAGGCATTGGAACAGGCTGCCCAGCGCGGTGGTGGAGCCACCATCCCTGGAGGTGTTCAAAAGCCACATAGATGTGGCACCTGGGGACATGGTTTAATGGTCAAGGTAGTGTTGGGTGATGGTTGGACTTGATGATCTTAGAATCGTTAAGGTTCGAAAAGACCTCTATGATTCTAGTGGGGAGAGTCTTGGAAAGAAAACACAAAATGAGACACAAAAACGCTATTGGAGGAGAATAAGCCTTTTTTGTAAGGACAGCATGGAAAAAGCAGCAACTAGTTTTTCTAGTGTAAGGACTGTTTTCTTCAAACAGCTACAGATGCCATGCATGACATTTTTTCTTGCATGGAACTGCAAGAGAACTCTGCATCTTTACTGTCAGCATGAGCCATGACCTTGCAAACATGCAAATTCTCATATTTCCAGAGCTGCCAGTGCAGGTGGAACTAAAGCTATGGTCCTTCCACGACAGACTAGCACTCCTGTGGCACCACTTTCCTGCTTTAGCATGCCATGATAGAGTCCCTGACACAAATCAGCCTTTACGTTGCAGCTGTCACAGGCAGAAGGCAGGGTAAACTCCACCTTCTCACCAGCCCATGAGCTAGAATTCAAGGGATATAATGATAGCATCCAATATAATGATATCAGAATCCGATTGTTAGCTCGGATGCCCATGCTGCCTGCAGGTAACTGCATTATTATTATTTTCAGCCTGTTGCAGTGACTGCCCTTTGTGCACTGGAAGACCATTACTTCCCCTCACAGAGATAGGCCCTTTCATCATTTTACACATCGCTGAACAACTGCATAAGAACAGTAAACAGAGATCATCCACACAAAACCATTAGAACATCCACATTTTTTTACATCCAGTAAGTCAACAATTAAAGCATAAAGTTATAGAAGCACTGACTGCTGAAACAATGCACAGATTGCTATGACAAAGTGCAGTTATTTATTTATATTACATTAGTACTTGAAATCCTTGTCCAAGAGTTCCTGTTGCAGTGCCCAAGGCCTTATGAGGGACTTACCCAACTCTCAGCAAAGCATTATTCCTTTGTGAAAGCAGGCATGGTTATTATGTGCAGCAGGTTCCTCAAGTGAGAGTAAATTAAACATTCTGGGACTACAGTTGGCTGCAAATCTGTTAGTGGATTGGTGCAGCAGAGGACTGTGAGGTTGCACAGGAAAAGTGTTTACAGGGCAGCAAAGGCTGGAGGCCAGGGAGTCATCACAGAAGTGAAATAAGATTTAATTACTTTGGCAAAGCATGCAGCTTCAGTGGGTTTTACTTTATACTCCCTTTTCTCCACGAATACATAATAAGGAATGAGGAAGTTATGTGGTGCAGTTATGGCAGAAAACACAGAAAAAAAAAATATTTTTTTCAGGACTTTATCAAGCTTCATTTTTAGTTGTCCCTGTTTTAATTTTAATTCTTGCCTGCTCATCTCTGCAAGTTCATGCAGTACCCCAAGTGAAACATCTGCCTATCGCTCATCTTTCTGCTCATTTATTCAGTGTTTTGATGGAAGAAGGGCCCAAAACAGAAAAAAAAAAAAAAGTCTTCCTAGTTTTAGTTTATGTGAAGGGATATCACCAGCTGGGGAAAAATCTCACTTTCCTAAGAAGAGATCACTTTGGAATACACCACCTCAGCAGACAGATAAGCATGCATCTGTAGAATAAAACTACCTTCCTCAGTTATTTGTGCTTTCTGGAATCTTGTATCAACATTCAGGCAAAGAATGAATGCCAAAAATGACATGTAACTAGCACTAGATGCTTTACATTTCTTGTCTTATCTCTTTAGAAGTATTTTTAATTGATGAAAGTACTTCTAATTGTTAATTTATTTTTTTTATGTTTATTGCAGTAAACAGAAGACAACTGTTGTTTGCACAAAAAGGCAAAGCTATTAAAACAATTTATCCAAATGAACATTTATCTAGGTATTCATCTGGCCCCAGCTACATGGAAGTGCTGTTATACAAATCGGATTTAGTAATCTGCAAACAGATTTAACAAGTGTCAACCAATAGCTCCCTAAGCAAACCTCCACACATGACAAATCAAATACACAGTTCAAAAATAGAAACTCAGTATCAGGTTAGTAGATTTTTATGGAAAACAATTTCTTTGGTTTATTATATAAATCCCTGAAGAGCAAAGGAACAGAAAACTGCTTGATAAATGGGCATCAAATTTCTGTCCTGGAATAATTCAGTGACTCAGGAACCCACCTGAGACACAAAATACCCAGGGTTCACAACCTTACTGCACCCTGTTCTTACAAGGGCTTTGAACCTGTTCCTCTTTGGCCATGATAAATGTCCTAATCAGTACTTATTTGTGGCTCTGCTTTTGTATTCTGGAAGAGGCAAGCATGTCTTTGCAGAAAGCCCCTGTGAGAGGATGACTGAGTGGTTTTGGGGTCCAGCTTAGAAACAGTGGCAGGAGCAAGTCCAAAGAAAATTTCTCAGAAAGATCTAAACAGAAAAACAGCATGAAAACAAAATTGGTAATAAGAATCCATCCTAGTGGATATTTAAGATCTGAGGGACTGTAGGAGAAAAAAAAAAAAAACAAAACCCAAACCTAGTTCCTCATTGGAAGGTAATAGACCCAGGTTACTTGAGATTCTGTGATTTGGATTTCGGTTCGAAAGAAACTAGAATGGAGAGAAGATAACATTAAGACTGAATTGTAGCAGAGCAAGGACCAGAAAGGGATGAGCAGCTGGGTGGGGGCTATATGAGACTTACTGCAGGCAGAGGGGGAAATGGGAAACAAAGTGAAATTGCCACGTGTGCAGCAGCCAAACCTAAACCATAAGCAAGTGGCACAGGGCAGAGGATAAGCTTATGCTCTGTCAATTTGGAGTTATGGGACACTGGAAAACTAGAGTCTTCAGCGAAGGCTTAGCCTCAGGATTTTAAAATAAGAAAATTAGAAATTATTTTTAATAGGAGAGAAATTGCAGCACCTCTTTTATATGAAAGAAAAAGAAAAACAGAGTAAGAAAATCCAGGGTGTAACAATTATACATTTACATTAGTGGTAAAGTTGTCTTCAAGAAAATGTAAAATCAAAACAGGATAAGAGCAGCCTGAATATAATTTTCTTTGAAGATCTTAAGAGCTGACATTACCTCTCACTTTACTTTGGACTAAAGGTGGTTCCCAAACTCCTGCTTGCCTTGAATTACGCATTTTGATAGCTCCATGTCATTAGCATAAAAATTACTTTTCACTTAACCTGAAAACAAACAGGACTGACTTTTACTGCACCAGGAAATACTGGGATTGATTCCAGCCTCAGAGTTTGGAAGCAGGAATCACAGAATAATTTATGTTGGAAAATAACTTTAAGATCATCAGCTCCAACCACTAACCTAACTCTACCAAGTCCACTGCTAAACCATGCCCCTAAGCACCATACCTACATGACTTTTAAACACCTCCAGGGATGGTGATTCAACCCCTTCCCTGGGCAGCCTGTTCCCATACTTGATAACCCTTACAGTAAAGAAATTTTTCCTAATATCCAATCTAAACCTCCCCTGGTGCAACTTGAGGCTATTTCCTCTTGTCTTATCACTTATTTTATCCTGGCTTGCTCCATGGCCAACAACTTGGGACAAACATAAAAGTTTTTATCTTCACTCTGATGAGTGTCACAATTTTAATACTGTAGCTTATTCAAATAATCTCATGAGATTCAAGAGCAGAAGGATCAAGATGAGTTGTTCAGACAAAAGAAATAGGGAGAGACCAAATCTGTGATAAAGACTAACAAATATTTTTATAGCCCATTGTTCACTGTCTGAAATGACTCATGCTTAAGATGATGAATCACCAGGTCTTACAAAGAGCTTGGGGGGAACCTGAAAAACAATTTTTGCATCATGAGTAGCAAGCTGACTTCTGATAGCTACTGTGCCCTCTCTTCTTCTCCCTCCCCTCCCATTTTAGACACCTGCTCACCACAGTCTTCACAGGCAAGTTTTCTCTCCACTTTTCCCTCTTACCACACTCAACCTCATTAAAAAACCACGGTCAAGTGCTTTCTTTCAGGAAACACCACATAGCAAACTACATTGCTCATCCCCAGATAATGCCCGGAGGTGTGCTTTGTACAGCTGATGTCTTTGATTTAGATCCTCTCAATGCCCATCCAAGAAGATTAGGACACTCCTGGGAAATCTCATTTAACTTCCCAGAGCAATTTCAGAGCTGGATCTACTATTTTTTTTGTTTGTTTGTTTGTTTTGTTTGTTTGGTTTTTTTTAAATATTGAATTTCTAAGAGAACTGAAGCAGACTGCTTAATGCCCTAGTAACCAAAATACACTGATCCATGGAAATCTCTTCAGCACTGTTCTGTCTAGGTTCCTACATCCAGCTTATCAGCTGAGTGCCTCCCAGCCTGGCATTAGAAAACACAGCCAAGGTCTGTCACATGCTACTTGTTCCCATCTTCCCTCCCCCTTGCCCAGACATGTGCAGTAGAGTGCCTTGTTTTGATAGCTTTTTTTCTCCCCCCTGAGAACATGCATGGTGCTGTGTTTACATTACTGGTTGGAGGATGTGTGCCTTGTTGTTGGGATTTGTTCTGTTGAAAGCTGCGGTGATCTCTAGCTTGCAGAGGAACATGTTCCCCTGTATTGGTGACTGTCTCAGGAAAGATTAATCTCCTTTGCAAACTTTCACATGCAAGTGAACTTACCGACCATGGCAACCCAGAGGCTTGGCTCACCAGGATGCCAGCGTAGAGGATTGAGCAGTAAGTTAATTGAAAGCATCTAAGACAGAAATCCCTGTCTGGTGCTACTATTGCTAAAGCTACTACAGGCACAGCTGCTCTGTAGCAAGACATAGAAGCTATCTTCACTAAAGCTCTGCTGGTGCCTCTAGTGCTGTGGGACAGGGTAGATGCAGAGCCAGGTGAGCTTCAAAACAGAAACAACGCCCATGCAGGGCAGCACCCAGATCAGCTAGTGTGCTGCTTGCAGCTCTCCTAATAGCTCCACTGGTTTTGGAGTCCAGGGGAACAGTTGTGCTGCACAGAGTTGTCCCATGAGAAGCCCGGAGCACAGTCAGCGATAGTTAAGTGGGTGGTGGTTGGCTGTGCACTCTGTTGCATGAAGCAGATACATCCTTCAAGAACAAAATAAGGGTATCTGCATCTGTTCCCATCACAAAACATGACTTCCATTCAATTTCTGAAAAACTCAGAGGAGAAACTACTAACTAGGAGTTTTGCATGTTAAAAATGAGGGTCTGCAGAAGCTCACAGAAGCATCACCATGTAAAGTGTGGGTGCAGCAAAAGGATCACTCCCACCTTCAGAGACGATGTTGGAGAGGTCTCACTTGCTATACAGTGCATTGAGGTATTTTGTCCACAATGAGGGGCCCCATTTAATGGGGTTCTAGCTGTAGCAGGTCACAAGGTTGAGTAAATTCTCATCCTCACAGGTTGCTAACCAAGTTCTGTTACAGTTTAATGCTGCTCTGGGAAAACCAGAGCTGTTTTCTCCAGTGGGTTATTGACAGAAGTTCTGCTTCCTCTCCCTCTTCCAGTACTTGTTGGGTTTCAGGGCCCTCCTGCTTATGATCTTCTCTCCTGAAAAGCTCTGCAGAGCTCAGCAGGTGCAGAACTTCGAGTTACCTGCCCCAGGAAGCTAACACCAGCAGACTTCACCCACCCCAAACACTAAGAAACAAGAACATTTTCAGCACAACAGCTAAAAATCCCTTTTCATCCTCATCTTTCAGTATAATTTCCTTGCATTGAGTTTATAAAGTCTTCACTTGCCAAAGTGTTTTCAAGTTAAATTGAACTGGTTCCCACCTTCCAAAGCCATCCATGACATCTTTCTGCTTCACACAGCAGCACCACAGGGCACCAGCTTAACTCTGCTCTTCTAAGAAACGCTTTGAGGCATCTTCCTGCAGATGATTGAATCTGAACTCCAGATGTCTGCAGGCACAACCTAGTGGCAGATAACTAAACTACTAAGCAATACTATCTGGGCTTGAGTATAGACCTGCAACATTCTCTGGCCTGAAGCCAAAGCTGTATAGGCCCTGACAAAGATGAAAGCAGATGTTTACACACTCAGTGGTCAAAGCTGAAGGTGGATTCAGAGACTGTTTAAAAAGTCAAAATTCAGTTTCTGGTAAAGAATCAAAAGAAAGGAATACCTCCACGCTGCCTTGAAATGAGTATGCCCAGTAGACATACTCAATAGGCAAGTACCTACACAAGATGCAGGCTACCAAGAATCAGTCCCATAACCCATCAGCTGCCCCTTTTCAGGAGCAAGATCACCAATGTGCTCTCTACAAGCCTATGAGATGTACACCCAGTTGCACAAATAGATGTTCCCTTCCCCAGAACCTCTAGGCAAATTTAATTAACTAAAAAGGAAATGAGACCCCCTTCCCTCTTTTCCTGACTATTACATTTTACAGGGAGCCACAAGAGTTTCTCTGACCTCTCCTCACTCTCAAATCCTGAAAGCAAGTGACGACTTCAGTGAAGTGTCACCAGGACCCAAGAACTGCAGCTGAGCTTCCTACCAAGGGAACTACCAGAGATGCTACATACAGGGCAAGCTTCTATGTAGGCCAGTGGTTTGCCTTCAGGAAGTCAGACCCCAAAGGGCTGCAGTCAGGCAGAAAGATGGCTCATTACAGAGGGCTGTGCTGGTCTATCAAACCAGTTTCTTCAGAGCAGAGTACATCAACTGGCAAGAAATTCTGCCAGCCTTCACAGGAAACAAATTTCTAGAGCAGCACTTGTCCTCCTCTGTAGGGGAAGCACACCCCTGCAGAGATTTCTTACCTGTCATTACTCACAGGGATCCCTGACCAGTTACATTATTTCTGCAGCTTGTCACTCTTATTTTTCCCCCCAACATCCCTCCCTCTCGCTCTCCCACAGGAAGTGCACTCTCACCATCATGGAAGCAATGGACTTACTTGCCTATCTCACAAGTGCTTCCAGTTTGATTTATTCTTCCAGGAACTTGTTTTGCTCCATGAACTCTAGTGCCTTTTAAGTGGCATTTTGCCCAATTGTTTCAGAAAAGCAGGTCAGCAGACCATTCTCATGGAATCACCTGCAAATATGCCATGTTTGGAGAAGAAGATGAAGTAGCTGAATGAAGATGGAATGGGGAGTGTCTCTATTTCCTGATGCTATTTATATAACAGAGTTCAATCTGCCACTCTACTACAGAGCTTTCCATTGCAAGACCTCAGAGCAGTGGTTTTGACTTACTTAGAAACTACTATGGGAGGTGAGAACTCAGCTAAAGTAACTGAGAGCTTCATCTTCCCATTTGTGCCACAGCCTCACCCTGCAGAATCTGGCAAGACTTTGCTTGTTTACTCAGCTCCATTTCACATGTGCCTCCCCAAAAAGAGGGCAGAGAGGTAGTGTTAGCACCAGAGGATGCTTCCTTTTCACAGTGCATGTCCAGCATGAGCCTCAGAACAGCAGAGGCAGATCCTCCTCACACATTCCAGAGGCCAACACCTGATCAGTCCAAGCCTGTGTTTAATGTACATTTTCCCCCTAGCAAAACAACTCTAAAGCCATCTACCACTCATGACCCATGCTGACAAGCTGAGTTGCTTTTATTACTGTCTTAAAGGGTAAGTAGAAGATCACATGAACCTCTGCTGCTTCAATAAGAGGAATTTTATTTCAAGCTGCAGTTGCCTTTTTGTTTTCTGTTCAGCATATATGGCAATGCCATCTGACATCTTCACGATTAATTTGCTCATTTCTGGAAAAGAGGCATTTTATTTTACAGCCTTGACACAGACACATTGCATTTCCATGAAGAAAACAGATGTGTGGGGTAAAACAAAAGAGCTTCCAGCACTGGTCTTTTGAAGTTATTGATCTTACTTGGAACTCACTTCCACAGAGCTACCTTCAGAGGCACCATCAAGAGAGGATCCCTGTCCTGGAACTGCACACACTCTTCCTCTGCAACGTTTGCTGGGCAGGCACCAAAACATGCACGAACAACTTCCATAACCCCAGATATGCCAGGAGAGGTAGCATATGAGCAGAGTAGATATAGCTGGTGAGACAGAGTGAATGAGAAGCTGTACATTCTCTTCAGAAAAGGAAGAGTGAGGAGAAGGCACTCATATCTGGCTTCACAAGGACCCCTGCTCTCAGCATGAAAAGTTGCCACCAGTCTAGCCCTGGCTGTCATCCCACCCTGGTTCAGGCTTTCAACTTCCAGGCTGATCTGTTGAAAAGCAAAGGAATAAAAGCAGCCCTGTGAACAAGGACACCCTCAGATGGCCATGCCGTTAGACATGACATGTCTGTCTAGACATTACATGTACATGACCAAGTCACAGAGAGAAAAGAGAACAGAAGATGGGAGAAGGAGGAGGAGGAGGGAAAGATTCCTGCAGAGGGACATGGCACTGAACTTCTAACGGTTCCTGCCCCATTCTCTTCAGAGAGAAATGCATCCCTCAGTACAATGCTTGCATGAGTGCATGCAGTATTCCACCTCATCTTTTGCCTTTCAAAAGTCAGGTTAGCAGGTAAATACATGCTTACAGGACAATAACCTGATCCCAGACCACAGCAAGCTGTGTTAGCTTCCTCACATGCCAGCATCAAGAGGTGAAGATGCCTGGGGCAGACAGGGAGTCTAGACTTTCCTGCCCTAGGGTATGTGCAACCCTGCCAAGGCCCTGCTGAGACAGTTTAATCCTATTAAAGCATAAGCTGCAAGTACATGATACTCATTAAAAGAAAATAGCTTGCATTGTTCCAGAGATCTAAACCCCACAGCAGCACACACTGTGGGATAACCCACCATTATTGATCTTTGCAGGCAGGGCTTGCCATCCCTAGTTCCACTGTCTGAAGAAATCCCACAGCCCTGCTCTTCACTTCTATACAAAGACACTGGTCTAGGATCCCTACTCAGCACAAGTGCCAGCGCTAGAGCACATGTATTTCCAAGGGGAGCTTACAAATACGAGGGCCCACTGCTTGTCCTCCAGTTGCTGCTCTGCACACTGAGCCAACAGCCAGTTGTCAGTGCCCTGACATTGACCTCCTCACTACAAAAATACAAACAGACAAAAATGGACATGTCATCTTTCCCCCTCCCCCATGCTGGATGTTCCTAAATCTCTCATTGTTGCTGCAAACTCTTCATGCACACATGAAAGTTACAGGCTGCAACCTTCAGGATGAGGAAGACAAAAAATATTTCTGGTAATGTAAGTCATAAGATAAATCTGATCAGGAACAGTAAACATTCACCAGAAGGTGGGAAAAAGACCTAGGAAGATGGGCTGTGCAAACTCATCCAGATTTCTTTGTGCATGGAAAGTGCAGGAATTATTTAGCACATAGAGAACTTTTGCAGCATCCAGCTCAAACATTAGATTCAATATTTCCAATGGTTTCAGCTGCCCCCAACATTAATAAGTTTAACAGATTAAATCAAATTTCTAAAATATGAAGAAACTTTCCCCTTTGAAAACTGCTTATTTTTAAGATACTTGTGCTGCAGTGCAGCACAACGAGTTGATGAGATATCACCTTACTAAGCAAGTGATGAAATCAGCATTGTTACTTTTATTTATTCCACCTATAATGAGTTGAAGCAATTCCTCCCACTCTGATGCCGTTCAGAAAGATGCAGCTGCACGTATCCAGGTAACCACCGCCAGTACCGCAGAGCTCACTGCAGATGTGTGCCTGGGGACACGTCTCCCTGGAGCTCAGGAAAGGACCAAGAAGGAAGGGGCCAACCCTCCTGAAGTAGTAACACATCCGAACCTACAGAAGGCAACATGCTTGTCTGCCCATCTTCCCCAGAGGGGTCTAGAGAGGGTGTGCAGATACTGAACTGCTTTGTGTATACATGGAACTGTACAAGAAAAAAAACCAACAAAGAAGCAGAACAACAACAGCAGCAAAGAGGAATACAGGCATATGCATGTAATCAAGAATTAAGTTTTTTTTCCATTCCTTCATGCATATTTTCTGTCTTGTTTCTCTGCATCCTCAAGTTCTAGAGCACCACCTCTCTGTCTTCTGATAGCAAAAAGCCTGCCCCCAGTAATAACCATGAAAACCTGTTATTTAAAGATTACCAACTGATCCTGCTCCCCTCCCCCCTCAAACAACTAAGCTGTCATTCTCCTCTCCCCCTTGATCCTTGCCTCAGGTAACTCCCCTTAAGATCTTCACTGAGAGTATTAGTACGCTGTGCTGTTGAAGAATCACCAGAGATGTTCCCATGCTGTCTGCAGCCACTAACAGTTTCTGTAAAGCACAAGTCCCCTGTTCTCTATAGCCAGGAATTTGTTTTTAAAAACAATTAGTGTTGCCCAAACCAAAACACGAATATAATCTTTTGGCCACAAAAAAATAACGTTACATAACGCTTTCTTCACCTAGCCAACTGTGAGAGCTTTTCTTTTCAGAGCCTGTATAGTTAGTTATTTCTTAAGAAGATGCTTTATCTGCTTTCCGAGGCAGCATTCATACTATCCCACATATCCTGGCTGTTGCTATGGAAATCATTCCTCCGTAAGCCGATGTGCAAATGCAGGTCTCATTGCCCAGCACAGAGGCTAAAGGTGTGCATGAGTCAAACTGTTTGCTGTGCATTATCCCCCTGCAGCCTCACTGCTGCTGGGAGACGGGAGGAAAGGAAAATTAGTGTTTGGAATGAGAGCACCTGTAACGAGGAGCTCTGGCGAGAGCTGGCAGGGTGTTTGCAATAGTAGATAGCCACAGGAAGGCCGAGAACTGCAGCGAAGCAGGGTTTAGTCATAGAGCTCACCTGCTCTGGGTGCCACAGAAGCAATAAGATTTATGCACAGGAGGTACAGAGCATCGTTCAGGGCATTTTTAAACATTTGAGGGGAAAATGTAAGTTACAATGCACCATCATTGATACAATGATCAGTATCCTGCTCTGTCTGTAGACCTGTAGCCACTCAAAGGTTGATAAAACTGGGCTTTTGACAAGGACCCGCTGCTGGCTACAGAGAGTAAAAGACTGCAGAAGTGTCTTGGAGAGCCATCCAACTCTGGTGAAGCAGCAAAGCCAAAAGGGAAACACATCTACAGAAATGAAACTCCTTTGCATCTGTCATGTTTGGTAACTCTTAAACACCATTTTCTTGCTCCTCAAGACCTATAGGTAAGTACTGAGGTAGCTATTGGTGCACTCCCAGTCAAAACAGCTTAACGTCAGCAGCCACTTTTCAGTAACAATCTCTACCCTCTCACAATGTAACAGAATCCAAAGAACCTACTGGACTTCCCAGACTCAGCAACCCCTCATTCAGTAGAGATGAAGCCCTTAGAGCAGAGGCCACATACAACCAGCTGCAGAGCTCCTCCACATCCCACTCCAGCCAGATACGAGCACCTTTCTGTATAGAGGGGTTTGTGTAAACAGCTTAGCTTGAAGAGCACACAGGAACATCCCGCACACATTTCTTTCCCTCTTCCCTGTAGTGCTTGGTAGTAATTTTCATAGATGTATTGCAGTAAGTAGCACATCCCAGAGCAGCTCTCATGGTGGTTTCCTAGTTTGGTGCCCTACATTCATCCTGCAGTTTGAGAAGGAACTGGGATGAGGGAAGAAACAAGGGGAATAAGGCACTCAGATTTACAACAAATGTAATAGGAGTAGGAGTATATATGACAAGTATTGGAGTGGCCATCTGAGGGTTTGAGGGTTTTTTCATTCAAAGGAGGAAGCAGAAAGCTGCATCAGAGAAAGACAGATGCATAAAAAATATATAAATAAATAAAATATTGCCAACTCCTCATCTCCCCCCTCCACCCCACTGAAAGAACTGTTCCTGCAGAAGACTGGCAAGTGGTCCATCACACAAAGTGAAAGTTCTATTCGCATCTTATCCCCTTTCTCACTGCTTTACAAGAAACACAGGTGTCATGCACATCCTCTCTTCTTATTTGTTTTCTGTCCTAGATATTAGGAAACTCTTAAAAGCCTACCAAGTATCTTAGAGCTACAGATCCACAGAAGTTAGTGAAGCTTTCACATGACATTTTCTTTTTACATTTTTGTCAGTTACCTGGGGGAAAAGCAGCTAGTTGAAGATCAGATTCCAAAACCCCCAAAAAAATCTGAACATGCACACAACATCTCAAGTCACACACAGAATAATCTCAAAGCACAAATCCTTTGAGGCACCATTGTATATGACAATTAAACAGAAACATAGAAAACAGGTTACAGCACATTACTGTAAACAAAGCAAGCAGATCTTCCTCAACCCTAGTCCAAAATAAAGGTAACACTTACTCCAGTTCTGGGCCAGAAAGGAGACTGCTATCACTCAAAACCACTCTGCTCCACTCCAGCTTGTTTTCCCACATGGGGCTAGGCTCCTCTCCTCTCTTATTAGCTACTTTCCAGGACGTCAGCTGGTCAGTGGTCCTTAGCAGAAACACCTGCTAGTTCAGCACAGCATGTTAGCAGAGTCCAGGGATGTCTGGGATTTAAGAAAAAAAAAAAAAAAAAAAAAAAAAAAGAATACAGTTAATAAGTCTTTATAAAGTTTGTTGTAATTCTAACTATCCATGAGCTGTAGTGGGCATTTTTATGTTATCTTGCTGGTTAAAACCAGCTGCATTCAGAGTTGATCAGTACCAGCCTACTATTCTAAAAAAAAATGTTACACTATTTTATGCAAATGCAATAATACCCAAATAGCAGTGTTTCCCATTGCTTTAAGAAGATATGGTATGAATGTGAATTAATTACATTAAATCATGCTGTCACAGAGAAGTATCTTGTGATTTGTAAGTATCTACCTTATGTAAATTAATACCACACAATTTAGCATTGTGGATAGATGTCATTTGTGTTGTGGTATGAACACATCTACTATGCCTCAGATGCTTCCAAATATGTGGATGGCAGTCGAAGAATAGGAATGACATAAGAAACTAAACAGTTTTATTTCAGAAACAGCTTAGTATACTAGAATATGGTATCAGAGATTAGAGGTTGTGGATTAGAGATTCACTGTCTTGTTAGAAAGGGTGTAAAGGAAACAGCAGAGGAATAGCAGAGGAATAGCGAGGAGCAATGTATACATTTGCATGTATTATAATTAATAACCATTCCTTTTATATTTAGTATAATAGTATTCACGATGAATCATGTTGTGAGTGTAAATTTAAGAAATGGAATTGTGAATGCATTTAGCATGATCTGTTTATGACATTCATATGTGCAGACACATTGCCACTGTCAGAGAGACTAGGAAAGATTTGGCTCATATACATCAAAGCCGAAACCTCAGATCCTCTATAAATTTAAACTCTGAACGAGTTCTTGAATTTACTAATCCATTAGGATTATTTCTTCCAGCCAGAAAGATTTCTTCTGTCATTTCATGTAAACTGCTTGTTTTATGGCATCCAGTTCAGAGGGTCAGTTTGAGCTAAAACACCTCTTAAAAATATATGACACTCTTCTGCAAAAGTTGTAAACAAATTCAGAAATCCAGATCAATCAAATGATAGATTGGATTCAATAGTTTCCTAAGGTCATGTCTTCAACAAAAGAAATCCACACTAAAGTCCAAGTCAAATTGGGAGACAAGATTCTGCAAATGTTACGAAACCTTACCGGTCGGAGGGATTGCTTCATTATGAAATGAAGATTAATTTAGTACATGCAGAAAGGATGGACATCACAGAGAGGTGAAAAGGGGTTACTGACTCACAGTTGTGCTTTCAGCTTTCTCCTGGGACAGACACTGTTTTTCTGCTTTGCATCAGAAAAAGTTCCTTCAGCTGTGGCAAAATTTCTCAGAAAGGACTAAGGGCTTTTACTTCTCCTGTCCCAAAAACAAATGCACCTTAATTTATGGGTGTGATGACAATAGAGGACACCAAATATACATGCCAGTGCCAAATTCTAGAACTGAACTGCAGGGAAGAAGGAGGGCTTGTCGGCACTTGCAAGGCAGGACCCTGTACCTCATCCTCCATATGAGGTTCACCCTAAGATACCAAAAGCTCTCAGCTGTGATTAACTCCCTGCATCAGCCGCTCCTGAGTCTAGTGGCTCAGCACCAGGCAAGTGCTCTCAGTGCATTTCAGGATGAAGCCATTTCCCTACTTGATAACAAACATTGCAGTGCCTCTTTATGCTGATTCCATATACATAAATACACTCTAGTAAATCTCCTCATCGAAACATCAGACCAAAATTGGTGCTCTTTCAGCTGAACATTATGCAACTTGGCTTTGCTTGACCAGCAACACGCCCTGAGATACAGATATAGGAAGGATATTTTTATCTGACTAGACTGTTAGTGAAACTAAATGCTATTCAGCTTTCCTCACCACTCCCCTTTGTTGCTGGATTTGTTTTGTGAGAACATTAGTCCTGTAAACAAGAAACAAATCATGTAGCTGTTCTTGTAATTATAAAAATAATCCCAGAACCTTTTAAAGGTTGATAGTGTTTAATGCAATGTGCCCTGTCCTTTCACAGGAGCATAACTGGGCTCTAATGCTCTTTTGCTATTACAAAACAGCAAAAGCAAGTGATGTTTCCTTCTCTTCTGCATGAGCCTTTGGCCCCGAGTTCAAATTTCCATCCATCAAATGTAGATTTAGAGCTGGAGAAAGACTGATAATCATATATGATTATTAGATTCACCAATTCTACTGATTTGGGGTGGCAATATGCAAGCTACCACTTCAAGAGGAAACCTCCTAGTTGTCCGGCTGCTGCACATCAGGGAATCCCAGCTAAGTAGTTGCTGTGCACACAACAGAGTTGTTCCAAATATTTTCATTAAGTCCAGCATATCCAGGATATGTCTGAACATGATACATGATCAGGTCAACTGTGCCACCCACTTATGTTTGGATGGCAGTGACCTGAAGGCGCTGGAGCCCGCATTGCACTGGTGTGGTGTGTGTGTCCCTGGCAGGTCTGACACGTGGGACACGTTGCACTTTCTGGTCACTGGCCTGCACTGCCATCCCTACACAGTGTGGTAGTTTCTGTGTGTGCTGCACAGCTCCTGAGGTTATTTGTCGCATCTCATTGTATCTTAAAAAAACTATTTCTAACAAAAAGCAGATTTTCATAAGATTGCAAAATTCTGGGGGTTGAAAAATTGCTTGATTGATGGAAATATACTTTCAGATTAGTTCTACAGTATAAATCAGTAGAAAGGCTTGTTCTTCCCAAAGACTGATTCAGGATTACTTGAAGAACAGCATTTCAGAGCAGTCCAGCAGAAATCTCACTTTGGTTAGCAGCAGTTCAGCTCTCTTCATTCATTAAGAGAATAAATCCTTCCTGTGTTTTCTCCAAACATCAGCACAAAAGACACGTTGCCTTAGGAAGCAGAGACTTGCAGGGCCTCTGGAATGGGACGTGCATATCCCTTGTCCTGCTGCTAACTGGAATCACACCCGATTTAAATGCAAGTCATAGACAGAGCTGCTACAGTTACACTGCCTCTCTTGCAGTGAGACGCAGTGGCAGGTACCTGCTTCTGGTGTATCTGTAACGCAAGAAAACAGTAACGTGATACAAAGAAGGCATCAGCAAGGGTCAGAACTTCCTGCGCAGTAACAGCAGCTCCTGGTCTAGAAGTATTGCTCCAGATGATGTTAGCATGACAGCTCAGTATCCCAGCTGCAGTGGAGAATACACAATTGTCCCCATGTGATGTGAAAGGTGACCCTGTCCACGACACACAATTTTAGCCGTTAGGCATTTGTTATGAATAGCTATCAGCCGCCGTCGGGAAGAGTTTCTAGTGTGGAGGGCTTGCATTCCCTGCACAGACAGAGTAGAAGGGAGAGTCAGCAGCTGCTGAGGTTATTAGTCCTCAGTCAAAACTCTGCAAGCTTCTGACCCTGCACGTTTTCCCTGGATTTAGTGGCTCTGTGAGCATGCAGCTGCTGAGGCTGCAGAGCTGGTATTGCACTTGCAGCTCCATGTTCAGCTCCTCAGGGTAGCTGAGTTGGTCCACTTCTGACTGATGCTTCTAACAGTTACATGACTCCTCTTTCTCACATGGGACTATTATGTCTAGTAAATACCTCTTGTTATTTTTTTAAAAGATGCTATTAGCAGCTATTCCCTTTCATCCCTCATGCTCAAGCCATCTTAATGAAGTAGGAAGTATGATAAGCTTGAAGAGTTCACTAGAGTAGTTCAGCCTACCAATAATCTCATAGATAACTGTCCTTGCATGCTGGGAAGAGATGATTGTGGAAACTCATCTATGCTCAGAACAAGCAGCAACTGGTGAATCTTTCAGAGACACTGTCTCAGTTTGTCTCCTGTGAGCAGAACTGGTATTAATAAGTTGATCTTGTCAGCTAGAATGTCTTGTGATTGAGTTTTTGTGTTTAGTGGACTTTTGATTAATATTGTCCTGAAAGAGAGGAGAGAAGTCTTTACACAGAGACAAACTGTGCACTTCAACATGGCGATGTCTGTGGTCATTTTATTACACCCAGCAATGCCTTCCATACAGATGCTCTTCTTCACGTGACAGTTCATGAGTCATCTCACTGGCTGACAACACACAGCAAGCAGGACATAAGTGAGATAAATCTGCTGTGTCCTGATCAGAGAGTGTAAAACAGTTTTTTTTGTTATCTTAAGTGAACTGGGGCAGCCAGGGTCAGGTCCAGTATAATATTCTGTGAAGATGCTGAAGGTAGCACCTATTTTGTGGTTATCAGGTTTTTAAAAGGCATTGTAGACTAATTTATGATTTTGAGGATTTCTGGTTTTAACTGATGGTGTTCTCACATAGCAAGGGAGTAGCTGAAGGGCTTCTTCTGTCTGCATCATCTCTCTTTTGGACATATTTGTTTCATTCAAGTGGGTTTTAGCCAGTTTAGGGTAAGAGCTGATGATGGGCGAAGATTCAAATTCATCTATGGAATCTCAGGAGATTACAGATTTTAGGTCATAGCCTTCAACTCATATAAGTTGTGAACTGACGAGCTTACTGCCTGGAAATAGAAATAGAATATCCTGAAATACAGACAACCCACAGGCAAAATTTACCATTTTTTTTCTAAAACCTTTGAATTGTTTGCTTGACTAAAATGCTGGAAGTACAGTTTAAAATGATTTGAAATGTCCAATCAAATATGTTTGTAAATTCTGGGTTTGAAGTAACTTTTAAACAAGATGGTTTTGACTGCTCTGACAAGTGCAGAATTATACCTCTTTCTAACAGGTCTAGAGCCGTTAGACATTTAGTAGCTGTAGCATAATAACGCAAAATAAAACACAGGTTGTGTGTGGGATAGTACTTGTCTCCGCAATGAGTAGGTTTAGTAGGTCTTGTTATGTTCCAATAACCTCTATCACATTAATTCACTTATATTTTACAGACTCTATACAAGGCAGAATTTATGTGATTTGTGCTGGTGGCTATTTCTGTCAAGACAAAGTTGGCAGGTCTTTGCGCTGTGATTAGCGTTCTGGATTTCAAATGTCTGTCAGCAACAGGTGGTTAAAAACATCAGCTCATGAAGGCATTGGCCTGCCTCTGTTACAGGCTCTTGCACAAGTGCATGACTTGTGATTTGCAACACAAAAATGATGATAACCATAGAAACAAAGCAATTCCTATGTGCAGAGTGGGTTTTCCCCTATCTAACTGTCTCAGCTCGTGGCAAGCATGCCTGTCCTATCATTACATGTTCTTGAGGCCTCTCTGGGTACAGTTACACTCCCCACTTGGTGCAGCAAGCATGGGGAAAGGTCTCGGGTACAATTTGCTGCAGTGTTTTGGCTCTGGGGCTGTATGATCACAAGATGGTTTTCCAGTAATGAGGCTCCCTGTTTTAGATTCACAATGTGCATAGCCAGTGTGGTGATTGCTGGAGCACCCTGCATGCACACAGACTGTGGACTTGTCTCCAGGGCACCCTGGTGTGTGAATTGACTCTTATCCCACCAAAGGAGGGACTGCAGGACTCCCAGTATTGATGCAGGAGAATTTTACAAAAAAGAACCCCTCCAGCACAATAAATATCTCATGTAAACAAATCCTTAGAGTGGCATATTGTGGTCTCTCTGAAAGTATGCTTGTAAAGGTAGACTACAAAAGAATTAGGAACTGGCACCTGACATAGCAACAAACTTCTCTCAGGAATTGTTACAAAACCAAACATCTCTCAAAATAGTTTTTTACTCCTTAGCAATTTTGCAAAGAATGGGTGTTCAGATTTGAGTTCATGTAAGTACCTTCCACAGAGAAGCCACCTGAGTGAAAAGCAGGTGAGCAAGGTGAGTCACCTGTTGTCACATGTTCCATCATTGACCAAGCCTCCACTCTCTAGCACTGTTAAACAGGAAAAATCATGTGAAATGAAAGTGCCAAAGATGAAACAGAACTTCAGATGCTACTTTTTTTCACAATAGCTGGACACCACTAGCTATTTTTTGAAGTTTTTATTGACTCACCTGCAAAGATGCAATAAGTTTTAAATAACTTCTTAAGGATAAACACTGACTTGTCACTAGGATAGCAAAGAGACTTCACTGAATTTCAAAACCTACTCTGTATACTTTACCAGTCATCTGTATGTTGTATCTCTAGAAAGAACCTGCGTCACCACAAAAAAGGGTGAAATAAGAAAAACTCCTGCATAGCAATGCTTCTTTAAGCTAAGACAATGTGCACATCTTTGTATGGTGATTCACTGTGGGAACCAGAGGAGCAAGGAGAGTTTGCAGTCCAAAACAACACGTTGGTCTGCCTAACACTGTGTTCTAGGGACAGCTATACCCATCATGACTAGGTTAACATGGTGCAGTAATCTAGTTTAGTCATAGAACTGCTTGAATGCTAATCAGTTCAGTTATATATTTGCAGGCATACACTTAAAAAAAACCCTGACAACCTGTAGACACCACATGGACTGATTCCACCCAACTGTAACTTTGTTATGAACACGGACATGCACTCAGGCCAAGAGCCTTCAAGTTACCTGATCCTGTTTACAAGTTGGCACCTATGTCCCTCGTCATTTCTGATGTCTAAGCAATTGCTACAGTCCACTGTGCTTGGTTTTATTTAGTCTCTTAATTAGTCTCTGAATGTATTAGATACCATTTTCAGAAGTGTACATTTCACTGGAGTGCCTCTGTGCCAGGTCAGTCACTTTGAGACAGACCATCAATGCAAAACACTTCATGTGTGTGAGGAAGAGCAGCACCTCACTGCAAGAACTGAATGACTATGGGATTGCTTCAGAATTGTCCAGGCCACTACCTTGGCATTTACAGGTGGCAGAGGTTACACCATTTTCCTGCTCTTAGTCTGAGCTTCAAAACTTTCCCTTTTAATCTTTCTTTTTACAAAACTGTCTTATAGATGACAATGAAACACTATCACTCTGTGAAAGCTGCTACCACATGTCCCTGCTGTTATTCTTAGACAATAACAAGCAACAAAATGTTTATCTTTGCCCCACATTCTGAAGGTTCCGTTAATATAGACAAATGAGATATTCCCATGTAGCAAATAATCATATTAATTAATGAACACACACCAAAAAAAAAAATCAAAGAAAACATACAATAGAAGGGACTACTCATGTGTGTAGATGTCTGTAACTCCAATGGAGGCAAATGGGAGATGCACATACAAACAAATGGGAGAATACACTGGGAGAATTCACCATGCTGGATGGAAGGTGGCCAGCCTGGAACACAGTGGAATGCACAGAGGGATTTAAAGCAGGATTACAGATGCTTGTGGCAACTGCTTTCAGCAAATCATAGTCAGATCAAAGAAAAATAGAATGCTTTTGTAAGCAATTTGCAAGTACCATTCTCAATGTACAGTTGTAATTAAAAATAAATACATTTTAACCCCTTACTCAAAGTTTGTGGGCTTTTTTGTTTGTTTGTTTGTTTTGTTTTGTTTTGTTTTAAATTTTATTTATGAATGACTTCTGACACCCAGGGATGAAGACAGCTTTTTCAATGTCTTCATTCTGTTACAGCCAACCACCAAATAAACACATATTACTTTTGCACACGAACTAAGAGTTCTGATATGGGACATGGGTTTGAGGGGTGTGGTGTCCATTTTAAAAACACCAGGTGACATGCTACAGCAAAATGTAAACAGATAATTGGACAGCAAGACTGCTGCTTTCCTTGAGTTGCTAGCTATTTACCAACTTGTAATAAAGAAAAGCAAAACTGGGTTTGATTTCATCTATTTTCTAGAACCATTTCTTGCCCTAGAACATATTGAACACATGCACACTACTGCTTATGCAGCCCAGTCAAAAAAGTAATTCTTTGAAAGGTCAGTGGAAAATTAAGCAGTAAAGTCATAAGTTATTACAAATGTGAATAACCTTCCATCATCTTATATGAAATGTGAAAGTTGATTTTTTATTTTTGTTAACTTACAGCTAGCGTGGGAAGATGCATTCTGACTGTTCCCTTTCAGCATCAGAAAAGCAGGCAACCCAACACGTGCTCTTCAGTGGCTCTGGGACCGCAGAAGTATTTGCAGGTGCTTGATGCTAACTTCAGAGCAGAATGAGTAGAACTTCTTCAAACCTGAGCATTTTAATGCTGCAGTTGTCTAGATAATCTGTCATTGGAAAAATCACCTTCACATGACTATTCCTCCTCTCTGAAAAAATTGTTCAGATAGTGAAAGACAAATCTGGCACTACAGCCTCCTGATTTTGTATCTGAGAACTGCTTCATCTACATATTTTTTTGTCTGAATGTAAAACCTACCATTTTCTCCCACTAGTTTTTGGTTGTGCAAATCATAAGTAGGAAGTCCCTTGCACTTGCAAAGTGCATTTAGTAGTTGATTTGACTTTCTCAGATGGCACTGACAGTTCTAATATTTTACTTGGAATTAATTAATTTGGTTCAACAGGCTGAAGGTCTGCTTCATACCTATAGGTGTTCCTGTGAATGATACTGTAATGCCTTGAATGCTCATTCTACCAAACATGCATCTCCAATGAGAAGATGTTTTCATTCTTTTATCGACAATTTATGGTTGATATAGAATGTGGTGCTCTTTCTCCCTTAAAAATCCCCAGTGAAAGCAACATCACTTCTGACCTCATCAACACTAACCTATACAAAACTCCATGAAATCTGAGGCATTAGGCTAAAGGAAGCGTGGATACATGCTCTTGGGATTAATTTCTTCAAGTGTTACTGGAGGTGGCAGCCCAAATTCAGTGTTTAAAGTCCCTGCATTTATGCTGGGATACAGGATGAAGATGGCAGTAGCCCTCAAAAACTAAACGACCATTTCAGGATGTAGCATACACCAATACTGTTCTTATTGCTGGGTAGATTTTCAAAGCATGTGGCAGTGCTTTATTTTGGCTTATTTCAGAATATGGAGGTTGGGGGGTGGTTGCTGCTGATTTATTGGTTGACTGACTTTTGATCCAAGCAACAATTCTTACACCTTCCTGCTGTGCAGGTCCCTGGGTCATCTGGTAGAAATTTCTGACAGGAAGGGACAAAAGTCATCTGCATCTCAAGTGAATTTTTTTTTCCCCTCAAAAGAGAGAGAAAACTTTTCTCTTGATTTCTATCTATGACCGTAAGTTTGACCTTTGACAAGTAAGTCTCAGGAACATGGAAAAGGAGAGAAAATGTTTTCCTACACCTATTTGGGCTGTAAATCAAAGCTGTTGTCAGTCTGAGATGGCCTATACTTCCTCGCTTCAGGAGAGCCAGGAGCCCAGTGGAATTTAGGCAGACATGCAATGTTTCAGCATTTCTTTTCCACTTTCTGCCAAAATTAAGAAATGCAGAGAGACTGTATGAACAAAACAAAACAACTAGCCAAAACTGTGCTATGTTTCACAGACTTCAGTTTCTTGGTAAAAGTCTGGGTGATTTCTTATTTCCTCTAGACCAGTGCTTCCACTCATGCTGCTAAGTAGGAAAGCAATGCCCTACTCCCCTCCACACCATGCAACGTGATACAAAACCTCAGGTTACTCAACAAAATTGGACATCCACTCACTTGAAATAAAGACAACACTGTGGTCTGAACTGGCGTCAGAGAAGGGAGCAGACTCTCTGTTCTATTCAGACAGGAACACCACTGAATGTATTCACTTTTGTGGTCCTCTAGCGAGAACCTTTGGCCTTCTGAAAAGTTCATCACAGATAAATGATAATGCCCTTCAGTACTCTTAGTTTCTTCATTATTTTTTTTCTTGCATCCAACAGAAAAAAGGCAGTGTCTGTTTTCACATTTCTTCACCATGAAATTCCCTGTTTCATATGGTCTAATGCAGTCCTGTATTGTCCCCCTCAGTACCCTGTGGGGAGGAAATCGAAGGCCCTCCCCGGTGTTTGTCCTATGGTCTAGCCATATGAACAGCCTACCCCTACAATGCCTTGGCCACACAGGTGGCCTGAAAAGACAGGGGGAAAAAAGCAAAGCTCATAGGATATTTCTTACAGGGTATGTGAATTAGATATGGGCCGAGTATGGGCTTAGTACAGCTTCAGCAAGGACTGCCCAGTCACAGCCTAGTAACCTTTCTAGCTCCTTTATTTGCATGACAACAAATTTTGGGGGTAAAAGCCTACCCTGTGGTGTCCTTATCCAACTGGCTCTGTGTGAAGATGCCTCTGCTGAGAGAAAATAGCCATGAGGGGAATTTTTGGTATTTTCTATTGTGAAATAACAACTTCCTAAAAATAGTGCCTGAAGATGAATACATTGCAGTTTGCAGGCAAGGAGAAACCAGTTTAGATCATTCACCCCTCTTCCCTCCTTTTTCATGCATTCCCTACATTTTTTCCTGAAATAAAACAGAATACAGAAATCCCATGCCAAAATGTCATTAACAGACTCCTCTAGAACTTCTGTGTGTTACAGAAGGGCACAAGGTTTTTTCCAAGTTCTTCATCTGACATAAATTTACCAGTGATTAAGATACTTCAGGGGAAAAGGTGGGTTTGGGGGCCTTTTCTTTGTTTGTTTCTTTTTGTTTGGTTAGTTTGTTTTTAGTTACTCTCTTCTCCAATATTAAACTAAAATTGCATTTTTAGTATATGTACTGTACCTGTAAGAAGTTGATAGAGAGAAAATGGATTTTTCCATCTGTGTTTGCAGTCACAGAAACACTTACCCTCTAGCCCAAAGAGGCTGAACAACACAATATGATGTAATGTAATTCCAAAGTTGCTTCAATGCTTTTCCACCCTGACTGGTGTTATGGCAATCAAAGGAGATATTTGTTAAAAATAGCTTGGATGCAAATCCAGTAATATCTCACTGCCAATGAAACCTCATCTCACAAAAGGGGTGGGGAAAGCTTTTCAGCAAATTTAATGTGAAGCAGATTTACGCATTTACATTTCAATTGAAATACATTGAAGGCAAAAAACCCACCCAAACTACAAGCCAAACAAACAAACAAAAAACTCCAAACCATAAAAGCATTACTTTTTCCAGGTAATCTCCTCAACATTTTTCTAACATTATAGAGGCTATGGCTTCAATAAATGAGAGAGAGGCTGCTACACCTGAGTGCACATATTATACCAGTGTTGTGGCATACTATTGTTGTGCTAAGAGATTACAAAATCAATGCTTTATGAAAACATCCTCATCTTTTTAAGAAAAATCCATTCAATTCTTTCTTGCCTTGATTCCCTGAGCTCCCTTTTATTCACAAGATGCAGGAACTTCCCTGAGGTAAGCATGCACTTGGGTTGCATCCAATGATCTCACAGGCCAGTGTCAAGTGCCAGTGAAGCAGAGAAGCTCTTTTTTGTTTTTTCCTTAGCTTCCAAGACATTTTGACTGGCTGAAAATGATGAAAGAGAACAACAGGCACACTGACCTGACTTGATTCCTGGAAAACATGGGGAAGGGTTAACCACAGCTTTATCAAGAAAGAATTAGACATGTTACATGCAACGAATGCCAATCTATGTGGCTGGATGCAAAGCAGATCTTTTTAAACAAGTCTTTTTCCACAGGATGAAAGGTCTGTTTTGAGAGTAGCATTCATGTTAATGCAGTTTACTTGGGGCTTGCCAAAGCATTTCATTTCACAGCGTACGCTGGTACAATTGAAAAGCATGCATTATTTGGAATTAAAAGGATGTACTTCGGAAGAACTAAAAACTGGCCTGCTGACAGATCGCAAAGTGATGAGAGTAATGAGCGGAACTATTTCCAGCAGATTCCCACAAGGATCAGTTCCTGGTACAACATCGTTTAGTATTTGCATCACGTGTCCAAACACTGATGTAAAATCAGTGCTAAGATGGTCAGGCGCTGGAGCATTTACTGTCTAAGAAAGAGCTGAGTGAACTGGGCTTACTCAGACTGGAGAAGACAAGGTTTCAGGGAAACTAGGAGCAGCTCTGAGGAGGTTGTGAAGAAACCAGAGCCAGGCTCTTCACAGAGGTATACAGGAAAAGAATGAGATCACAATAATAAATTGAAACAAGGAAAATTTAAACTGTATGTAAGGGGAAAAAAAAAATTCACTATGAGGGTACTCAGGCATTGGATCAGTACAGAGAGGTTGTCAAATCTCCACCCTTGGAGGGTTTCAAGATCTGACTGGATGAAGCCCTGAGCAACCTTACTTGAATTCAGTTTTGACCTTGCTTTGAGCAGAAACTTGGACTAGATAACTTCCCAATGTCTTCCCTGTTATCACATGCTATGACTATAATTTGGTTGATTCTGCCTGGAAGAGCAATTTGGGAATCCTGACAGATAACTACTTCAACATGTGCTGTAATGTGACACTGCAGGGAAAAGCAGCAGTTGGATGTTATTTGTCCACTGCTGGTTAGTAGCATGGCAGAAAACTTACTACCTTTGCAGACTGGAATTCCCAAAACTGAAGCAGTCAGTTGCAAGTGAATCCCTCTCCCTCATGAATAGCCCATGAAGTCTGGCATGGCTGCCTGATGGAGTCCCCCTGTGTCTCCTGAGCTGTTACTTTTGCCATGTAAGTGGAGTGGAGCACAGCTAGGACCTGGATTTTTTCTGCATCAACAAGGAACAATCCTGCACGTGTTGTGCAGCATTTCAGAAAGATGTTTGTATCAATCAAAACTATAGTGTCCCCTTACATTTACACAGCAAAAAGGTATTGCACTAGTGGGCTGAGAGGGAGCACTTAGGAGCTTCCAGGCAAAGGTACAGCAAGATTCAATAACTGGAGGCTTTAAGTTAGACAATGTGCAATAAATTAAAATTAAAAAAAAAGTTTAAAAATACCATGGCTTCTCTGGGGTGAAGCTGAATCCTCCCTTTCTGCCAGTCAAAAGCACTAGTCATGCTTTACTGTAGAGCAGTATGCCAGCATAGGTGCCTGTTGGATCATGATGGAAGTGACCAGGATTCACAGGCATGCTCTCACTATAAGGATAAAAACTTCTGCAGTTCTCTACTTCAAGTATGTTTCCTTTCCTGACTGACTTGGAGATGTTCTGGGGTATCTGTGAATGGCAGAAACCTTTTAGACAACTCCACATTGATACATAAAAGCCTTTTTGCAGCAGCTGAGGCAATATTGTGCTTCCTTGACCACATAAAAATTTAGTCAGGGTTTATGTGAACAGAGTATTGGCACAGCTGTGCTGGAGCACCACAACCTTTACCTGTATTGCTGACTAGGAAGGCCATGTAGCCAACAGATAAACCCATCTGACCACAGCCAACATCCTTCTGGTGTGTTTTGCTGCACTTGCTTGTTAACTCAGACCCATCAAGGTAAATTAGACAGATTCATGTGTTGTAAAAATGCCGTCATGATAAAGCTCATGACCTCAGATAAATTTAAATCCCTTGTTTTTAAATAGAAATCACAGTTGGATGTTTTATTGTGTTTTGTTTTGTTTTGTTTTGTTTTTTTTCTATTATTTAAAATCCCCAACCTTAATGTCATTTGAGGAGGGTTTTTTTAAGCCCTACAGTAAGTGATGCAACTATTGAGTCATTGCTGGTTTGGGTTTTGACACCAGAGGACTCTGCTGGCCAGGCCAGCAACTTGACAGACTATGACGAATTTGTTTCTTCAGTAACAGCTGATCTGAAGAAATGGAATTATAGCCTCAACCTTTAATTTAATAAATTCTCATATGCAAATTTTGTACTTAAACTAACTTCATAATCCTAGGTGAAAAAGTTTTGGGTATTTTTTTTCCCTAAGGAAAAAAAATGTGTTTCTCATTATCAGTTTTATACACAAAAATATACACTGATAAGCAGTCTGCAAGTTGTGTTAGATGATGTAGCAATTCCCTAGTCACTTTAGAAAAAGCAGACAGACATAAATATCACTACGTCAATAAAGTTAGAGTATGAGTGGTATAATTTGCATATTATAGTTAACTCATACCCAAACTACTTTTTGACAACAAATTCCAAATAAATATGTTAGACAAATAGAAGTTTTTTTCTGCCTTTTATAGAAAGCAAATATATAAAAAAAAAAAAGAGGAGGAAACAAAAACAGTTCTTGCAACATTTTGTTATTTACTGCTCTGTTGTATGTGGATCTGTGTAGGGCACGCTGGATGCCCCCACATACTGAGAAATGAACAAGCCATTACATACCAACAGATCACGAATCCAGAAGGAGTAAACTGTGGGTTACTGCTTCTTAGAAGTACCTCGGGTAAGAATTTATCCCTGACTGCACACACATGGAACACGGTTTGCTGGATTAATAACCTCTTAGGTGCATATCTACTCCCCAGTAACTGATTTTTTTCATGCCTTTACTTAGTTAGCAGCAGGAGATGGACAGAGACAGCCAGGCACAATGGCATTCCAAAGGGCAACACCTTCGGATGCAAGGACAGAGCCAAGGGCACAGTGCTGGAAAATGTAAGATAGCTAAGTACAGCGGTGACGACACTGAAAACGTGATGGTAACACACTTGACAGGAGGTGGCAATATCATCTGTGTCACACATAATGCTTTCTCTCTACCATTAACCTCCTAAAAAAATTAATTAGAAAATTCTTTACACTCTTCAGACAACTTCTCTTCTGATAGGAGGGAACAGGGTGTGCCATATAGTTTTTCCTCTCTCATGCTGAGCCTACTGCACATTTGTGTTTTTCTTCATGAAGTTTTTTTGTGACACTATCCGGTTGCCTTACACCTTGCAGATCATTGGTCTGCCCTTATCCTTTAGCAGAGTGGCAAGAGTTTTTTAGATTCCTGTTACACATCTCCCACCGACCATCTGCTATTACTACCTTAATGAGAAATCACTTGTTGAAAGGTGATTAAGTGGTTACGATCCAGCACAAGGTTGCAAGCTCATTATACTACTTCCCCTTCCAATATTAAGCAATAGCAATAAGCATCCGGGCAAGAGTTTTAGATGGTATGAATCAGTGCATTTCTACTATGTCAGTGGGGTTATCTTGGTTTACTTGGCATGTAGCTTAAAAGCATTTACCATTAGGTTAATTTAGATTCCAGCCTTTGGATAAAGTGGTTTTCTATGTGTCATCCATTTCACACAGAAACTCAGGATAAAAAGGAAGATTCTTTTCTATTCTTGATTATTCTTCCAGTCATCAGGGACAGATTGTTTTAAAAATAATTACTGAATTATCTCTAAATAAGCTGGGGTTTTTTGGTAACACTCATGAGGTAAGAAGTGGGTTTGTGTTTCCTCTCAGAGCACTGAGGTTTCCTGTAAAGCTATGCTGGCTCTGGATTTACATACCATTTGCCAAGAAAGATCTATTCACTCAAATCTTTCAGTTTAGGTTTTGCTGAGTTGGTTTTATATATCAGGCTGTTTAAAAAAGGAAAAGAAAGAAAGAAAAAAAAAAAAAGGAAGCTTCAAATACAGTGGGGCCAGAGGTAGTTCACAGCTTTTTAAACAGCTCTTGTACTTAAAGCAAACCCCTACCATCAGGTCTCCACTGTGATCTCTTTCCACTAAACCAGAAGCAGTCTTTGCAGCCATCCTGTTAAGGCTATGGATTTCAAGACAATCTCCCAAATAAGCATCATAACACAAAACAGACCAAGATAAGGTATTACAGCACATTTGTAAACAAGAAAAAGCCAAACCGAGCTGCCTCTTCTTGTAGAGACGTATAGCAGGAGAACAAAACTGCTGTGAAAAGAAGCCCAGCAGTGTGATTCAGGACATACCAGCCGAGGGGGATGACAGCCTGGCTGACTTAGGTTTGGAAAAAAAATGTTCTGAAAGTTTCACTTGCTGCCACATACTCTATTTTAGTTCTGGGGCTCATCCTCTAATGTCATATATATTCTGAGTAGTAAAGAACCACCTGATGTCCAGCTTCATTTCAGGGAAAGGGAGGGCATAGGTATGATGGGCACCAGAAGACAAGTTTGGATGTACTCAGATTACTGGGAGAGAGTTCAGAGGAGAGACACCTTGAAAGGTCAGTGTCAGGAACACAGCATGCTAATGATGCTAATGATATAAACAACACCCAAGATAGTTAGGTCTTGATTTGGTGAAGCACTTAGGTACATGTTGTACTTGAAGCACCTGAGCAGTTGTATTCATTTCATCCAGGTGACCTGGATGCCTACCACTAGGCTTATACATCACCAGACAGGAGCTCTAAGTATTCCAGAATGACAGAACTAATTTTTCTTGGCATTTATCCACAGTCTTTAAATGCAGAGATTAGTGCATCTTCCTTTTATACAATTGCCTTCTGCTGGTGTTCATTTTCCTGCTTCCAGGCTACTCTGGTTACTTTTCCAAAGGTCTCAGTAACTCCTTTTCCCCCAAACACACACATTATCTGTACATATTTGTCTGTATCCCATCTGATCTCCAAAAACAGACAAAGCACTTCTGTGCCCCTATTCTCTCAGATCAAAAAAGAAAATATTGCCTGAGAAAACAGTACTGGTTTTACTTTTTTTTTTGACATAATAGGACATAATTTATTATTCTGCTTACGATCACTGATGAAGTCCCAGAAAAATGCAAAGCTTGCTGTTTTGAGATCTTACACCAATTGTAACTTATCATGTCATAGGCCCTTTTAGCACCAGAGTCATCATTCTGACTTAGTAATCCCTTCAGAGAATTTCTTTCAACAAATATAGAAGACTGCCATCATGACAAGAAAAGTTCTTTCCCCTAAAACTGTTTATCATCCAAGAATAAATAGCAATGAAAAGAATGGCTTTCCAAGATTTAAGGGGTCATAGTCCCTTTATCAGGAAGATATTACTACAAGTATTGTGCATATGCCACTTACCCTTTCCAGTGTCTTACAGTCATCTGAATGTCAGTTTAAAAAAAAGGAAAAGATGAAGTTATAATGCTCTATCAACAGACAGCTGTCCTAGTGGGCACTGGGAACAGAATGACTCACATTGCTGAGCGGTGCAGTCATTGCCAGAGGAATGATGAGCTCACATTTCACTCCGATTCACATAGTCGGTGTGGTTAGACTGTGAGGCTCACCCTCCCTCGCCCAACTGACGCCCCCCTCCCTGCCTCGACACCAGATCTGGCTCGCTAACATGTCTGGAATGAGCGCGAGCCTACCTCTCAGCTGGCAAGCCCAAGGGGCATACTTGGATTCCCAGGTTGGAAGATTATCTCATTCAAGCACAGTTCCCCCAAAGATATATAAGCAAAGCCAGCGTGGCGGTCCCTGCAGAGCTGGCCTGAGCACTTGGGACTTGCAGCCATACAGGAGTACAACCTTCAAATGTCAGCAAACATGATGATGATGAAAGTAGAAGAGCTGGTATGTACAACCATCTTTCATTTATTCCTAATTACTTTTCTTTCTAGGCTCTCATTAGACTGGGCAGAGGGAGACAGCCTCTGTGGTTCATTGAGGTGCTTTAGCACGTTACCAGCACTGCTGTGCTCTAGCTGCAAACGCTGTAGGTACTGTATGGTATCCCATTATATTCTCACTTTAACTGTTCCTTGGGAAGGGAGCTCACCACTCATACAACTACACAGCTATTTGGATCTTGCTTCAGAACATAGTTCACCAGGAAGAAGAGGGTGACCAAAATTTAGCTATGTACTTTCCTTTGACCTTGATTTGAATTTTATTTATTTTTTTTTTAAAGAAACTCTTAAGTTTATGATCACACTGAATAAATCCAGTCGATTAAGGGTCTGGAAGGGTGTATCAGTTCAAGGAAACTACAGTATTTTCTGATACTAAATGAAAAATTTAGTAATGGTATTGTTTTCTAATAATAAAGTAACAGTTTCAACATGCACTGCTGCTCATGGTGCAACAAGCCTTTGAAAAATAATGTCTAAACCAGACCACAAGTAATGGGACACTGCTGCAGAGTTCAGACTAAGAACGCCTGATTTGATCAATAAACTGGAAAACCAGAAATGATCCAGTAAAACACTGGAACGTCAAGCAGAAATGGCTTTTTTTTTTTCCTCAGATGGCTATGTTAAGATGCAATTGTCATCCTGCCTAACTAGTTAAAGCTGTCTTGAAGTCTTTGGAAAGGGCCTGACCATTTCTCTAGTGTTACACTCTGTAACAAACACAATTTTTGAGGGTGATTGAATGGAAAGGCAGTCTAGACCACATGAATTTACTGAACCACTCTCAAAATACAAAACAGCCTCTGTTAAGTTTAACAAGTTATCTCCTTGTATATACTTCACTAAGCACCAGAAATATTTCTGAAAGCTATTGAAAGCTGTGTTGCTGCACAGCATCACACAGCTTCTGTGCCAGAACTACCTCCTGCCATTTTGCTGAGTGCTATAAATGGGAACTTTGGTACTGACAGGGAGGGGTAAAACCAGCCTTGAAATTATTCAGCAACCCTGTTTAACTGCACTGGATGTGTTTCGATAAAACTGTAGGTCCCAAGGGAGAAAGCCTCTCCTCCCACTCTCCTGGCTTAGTTCCCCTGGTGAGCACTGATCAGGGTGGCTCCTTCCACCACAGCCTTCTACAGCCTTCTGATGAGCCTGGCACAGGCAGGCCAGTGAATAAACAAGAAAACCCTGGGAAAAAAAGGCTGCTCTTCCCTGCTCTCTGGTTTTTGTCAGTACAGCAGCACCTCAGCCCCAGTCAGGCAAGGAGTTAGACTGCGATTTGGCTTCATGGATCTTGATCCAAGCCGTGAAGATGCCACTGGTGGGTTGCCGAGGGGATGCGGGAGGAGCCCTGCCAGTGAGATTGCTCTGGCCCTTTGCAGACGCAGCTCACCCAGGCACAGGCCCAACGAGGCCTGCGCGCCGTCTGACACACGCTCCCAAAGCAGGGCGGGAGGGACACGCCGTTAGCCACAGGGATGTTCCCGGGGGGCGGGTACTGCAGTCAGGAAACTGCTGCTTATATGGTACCATGTTTGCTTTTACAGGTGACTGGGAAGAAGGTGGATGATAAAGAGACTGGCAGCTTCCTCCCTGAGGACTTCAAAAATGGAGAGTATGAAGCTGCTGTAAAATTAGAGAAGCAGGAGGACCTGAAGACAGTCTCTGAACACTCACTGACCCGAGGTGATCAGGCTTACGAGAAGGAGAAAAAACGAGAAGCAGAGGTAGGCTCCTGGGTTTTGTGCTTGGCTTTTTATTATCCTGTGTGCACTTTCTGCTGCAGCTCTTGAAGTTTTGCCTCTAGGTTAGAAATACATGCATGGTGAGCTAGATAAACCCTTGGGAGATGGCTACGAAAGGAGCTTTGTCTAAAGTCCACAGAAGGCTGTGCAGATCCTCTGACTTCTATAGTCTGTAGATGCAGGCAGTAACACTGTGAAGCCGAAACAAAACCTCCCCATTAATGTCTGACTGAAACCCTGGGGGCTCCCTCCTGCCCAGAGTCACCTGCTGCTAGCTGTCAGTTAGGGAGGCAGCAATCACAGCTAGTAAGACACCTTCAGCATGCACACCTAATAACTGCCAGCAAAAAATAACAAACCCAAGATTTAGAGTGCTTTTCTGAAGCCTTACCTACCATGAAAATGTTCTTATGAAAACACTGCATATGCTTACTAGCACATTGAAGAAAAACAATTACAAATTAAAGTGATACTGGTTTACAGAAAAGAACCATTTTGTATTCCTAGAGTATGACAATTCTCACTATATCCCTAAGAACTGATGCTCCCCTGCTCCCCTGCCTCCAATACAGTAGCTGTAACACCTTAAATTCTTTAGTGAATAAGGAATCAACGGGCCTAAACATTTAAAGTGATTTGGGAATTAAAAATTTAACTAGCAGGGAGCATAAGACTGTTATTCATAAAAGAAGGGTGGGAAAGTGAGCCTCAGAAATATTGGAATAAACACTACTGACCTTCACCTTCAACAGAGAGTTCATTACTTGCTACACAGTTCTTTTCAGTTCATCCAAGACAAGGTCCTAAATACTTTTTGGGTTTTCAGCTGATCCACAGTTCACTCAGCCAACATAATTATTTTCCATTAAAGTCAATGACCTACAGACCTAACCCTAAAAGCAGAGAACAATAAAAAGAAGTAGAAATAACCTGAATAAGAATTCAGTTGAAAAAAAATGTATATCATATGACAGGGTCTCAAGTATGTATTTACTCTTAATGATGTCATGGGACAGAATCTGTCATCTGTATTCAACCTGAGTTACCCCTTATTTTTGACTCAGCCTTCTGAAGCCAAAGACACTTTTTGGTACCTGGGATCTCAGTTCAAGAAACACATTTACCCTTGATGTTAGCAGTGCCCCATACTGACTGCATGCAGGGATGTGTTTTACCAGCAGGCCTGGAGAAGTCTTAAACATTTACTGAACTGCCCCTCCAAGGATACTAAGGACATTCTTCACAGCTTACCAAAGTGTAACACTTGCTGACTGAAATGCTAAGATTAGTATAAACTTTGCTCTTCTCTTAAGGGTATATTTTTCATCAAAGAGGATTAAGTTACAATAAATCAGAGCCTGCATCATAAAAGCGGTTGAAGAAAAATCAGTTGATGGAAGTCAGCTAAAACTGCAGGGGTTTCCCAGCTTTCATAAGCTGCACATAAGATTTCTTAAATTTGTGGGCCAGAAGGGACTACAATGCTGCCCTGATGCCTGGCCTAATACCCACCAAAATTTAATTCTATCTAGCCCATGACATAGGATGAAGCAGCATTTAGAAAGAGATCCAATGGTGTGTGAAAAACCATAGATGATGTAGAATTTCTCATACACATAGTAACTTATTCTAACAGTCAATTAGCCCTAGCTATAAAAAAAAAAGAGACAACTTATTTCAAAGTTCATCTCATCTTAACTGAATTCAGTTGAATAGTATCATATGCTGTGTGGTCACACCTAGATCATCTTGCTGGCTTCCCTGGTTTGTTTCAGCTGAAGAAGAAGAAATTAGAGGAGAGGTCAAAACTTGAAAACTTGGAGGATCTTGAAAAAATTATTCAGCTGAAGAAGAAGAAAAAATGCAAGAAAGTGAAAGCACCCATTTTAAAGGAACCTGAACCAGAAGTTATTGTAAGCTATTTCAAAGTACCTTCTTCTGGGCTAGCACTGATGGGGTTCTGTGCCATGCAAATTTATGCCCTGTATATTTCTTTCCATCAGACAGGACCAGTGGATATACACACATTCTTTAGAGCTGCACTGGAGAATAAGTTGCCAGTAATTGAAAAATACCTGTCAGACAAAGGGGATCCAAATGTCTGTGATGAGGTACAGTCTGCCTTTTTACTGCAAAGCTTGCTATAGAACAGAGATTATTACAGAGCAAAAATAACTTTTACCACTAGGTTTTGTAGCTTCGCACCTATGAGGAGAAAAAAGAATGGGGGAAGTAAATAAACACCAAAAGTTCTGTATATGAAGTTTTCTAGTGACAAAGGGACCGCTGGGACCTTTCAAAGTACTATTACCTCAAAAGAATCTCTGTATTTAAAAGAAAGCTGTGGTGTCCAGGAGACACTGCTTTTCTGTAACGGGTGATCTTCCAGTGCTACAGATGAAGAGACAAGAAATTTGTCTGCAGAACAAGAGAAAATGTGATGCTGGCTGCCCTCGTACTCTGCAATGCATAAGCTGCATTTGCAAAACGTAGCGTAGCGTGTTGAATGGGGAACTCAACAGGCAGCATTTTAAATTTGAATGCCATACTGCAGATATTTCTCACACCCTTTAAAATGCTGGGTAGGCAGCTCTCAGCTATCAGGATGCTATTAAAATTTAGCAGATCTCAGGTTTAAAAAATATTATCTCTTGAAAATGAATCAAAATCATAAAGTATGTATTTGCCATTATCGTAGGGAGGAGGGGAGAAAAGATTTAAAGCTATCTCTTCATGCCATATTCAATACCTGCCTTTGCACTGTTTTACTTGCCAGTACAAACGCACCGCGTTGCACAGGGCGTGCTCCGAAGGACATCTGGAGGTTGTGAAAAAGTTGGTGGAAGCAGGAGCCCGGCTTGAGCAGAAAGACATGGTAGGCACATCAACTCACACTTCTTACAAAAAACTGTTCGCTGTTTTATAAGTGCCACAAATGTGCTTCCTACAGAAGAGGAGCATTAAAAGGCCTTAAAATGTCTTATCAGTTTATCCTTAAAATAACACTGTTGAGGTTTCAGGCGGGGGTGTCCGCCTCCCTTTGCTGGAAACCAGAGGAAGCAGAGGAACTTGTTGGCCAGTAGACTGCAACAAACAACAAAGCCTAACGTAGGGTAAGAGAGCTGAGCTCAGGCTTCCACTTCAGCCTGCTAGCAGGTGGTGGATACCACTGTCCCACGCACGTATTGAAGCCTCAGTGCAATGCACACGTTCTCCACTGGGATGTCAATACTGTGCTTGGGGGAGACCCCTGTGCCTCCAGAATGACAGCCACAAGGGTGGCTGGATATCAACTGGACATTCTGCAGCTGGGTTCTTTTGCTTCACTGCTCTCTGCTCTTTGTCCCTTTGCTAAACAGTTGGAACTGGCCAGCCTCACTTAACCCGGCAGTGCTCACGGGAGTGTAAGGAACAGGAGGAATGAGAGGCAGACTGAGACCTTCCACCCCTTCCAGTAGAGCTGAGGGCAGAGAAACTGAATGTTGTAGGGGAACAGGCTCTAATTCGCTTTGTGGTCCTGCATAATTTTACTTTTTTTTTTTTTTTTAAGTAAACTATTCTTTCCCTTGACCTTTGATTTCTATGCATTTTAGAATCCAAAAGGTATTAGAAAAACAAAAATAACTAGCGCATACCAGCCACATACCTGGCTAAAGATAACCTCTAAGTTGACAGAATAGACAAAACACATGCTGTCTCAGAGCAGCATTGCCAAGATCTCTGTCTTTCAGAGCAATATGCAGCTAGAGTGAAGGGAGAAGTTCACGGTACTAAAGAAATTAGGACAAAATAAGAACAGCTGTTACTAGAAAAAACAGTGATCACGGTGAGGTGCTTTAGGTTAAATTGCATGATAATGATCTTGGATTAATTTAGAAATTTGATCCAAATGTTTTTGTGTCTTTTCTTTTTTTTTAATATAATGACAAGTTAAATTACTTCCCACTTGTTTTTCCTGCTGCAGCTTGAATCGACGGCCCTGCACTGGGCATGCCGAGGGGGGAACCTGGATGTTCTAAAATTCTTACTGGACAAAGGGATAAACAGAAATGCAAGAGACAAGGTATGTGCTTCTGCGACTCTGCAGCTTTTTAAATCAGAGTTGAAAAGCTAACCCTTACTCCAAGCAGATAACTTTTGGCAGCGATTTGTGAAGCGGTTTTACCTGTTCTATGCCACTGACTGCTTCCTCCTCCCACCTCTCAGCTGCTCAGCACCCCTCTGCACGTGGCTGTGAGAACGGGTCGGTACGACTGCGGGGAACACCTCATCGCCTGTGAAGCAGATCTCAATGCCAGAGACAGAGTAAGTACCAACAACTTACCTGCCAGCTACCAGACAGCATCAGGCCACTGCCCGCCTCCATAGCTCCGCCTGCCTGTAAGAACCCCCGGCTGTGCGGCTGGGGCTGGCCCGCGGTGACGGACGGGCGCACTAACGCTGCGGCCCATGTCTCCTGCCCCTAGGAAGGAGACACGCCGCTGCACGATGCTGTGAGGCTGGACCGCTACAAGATGATCAGGCTTCTGATCCTCTATGGGGCAGATCTATCCATAAAGAACTGCGTAAGTAACAGCAAAAAAATGCAGTAATGCAAAACACTTCAGAGTAAGTTTCCCTTCAGAGCAGTTTCATAGGTTCCAAGGCCAGGAGAGACTACTTTGAACAGACTTAATTAGATCGCTTCAGAGTTAGTTAAAGCAGAGCTGCCACAGGGAAAATATAACTTGGGGGAGGTGAGGGAGAAGAGGAAAAACCAGTACTACTTCTAAAACCAGAAACCATCAGCTGCACCTTGAAAAAACAACACATCTTTCTATGACTTATTTTAATTACATGTATCATGTATTGAAAAGATATAACAATAGAACACTTGCTCTCTGCACAACTCCTGGGCTTCAGCCATCACTGATACAACAAAGCTCTTAGCTCATCAGTGAAATCTCCTTTCTGTTAAGCCCAGTCGATGGGCAAGCCAAAGCATTACATCTGGATGTTTGGCTGTTAACCTGACTGCTGGGCAACAAATCCCTGTGGCTCAGCAGAGTTTGAGTTTGAGCAGTCCCACACCTGACTGCTAATAGCCAGGGCAGCAGCAGCATATGCATTGCTGGAGCTCTGTGACCACTTGTTAAAATATAGCACATCACAGACCTTTACTCCCAAACCCAAATCAAACAGCAGTAGGATGGACAGTGACTTTTACCATACCAGTCAATCCTTTTAATTGACAATCAGTCAAAACTTCAGGGGGCAAGGAAGAAGCCACTCACTGCAGCACTTTGCACTCCATATCCTCTGCCCACGCTCTCCAAGGCAGGGCTGCTCCCAGCACTATCCCTCATCAGGGTATGAAATGATGAAAGGTACAGCCCCAAAGGCCAGACTTGCTCCCTCAGGCATTGTCTGCACATAAATGTTGCTCCTGTCTAATTTAGACGTGGTTCATAACCTAATTAAACTGGTACAAACTCTTACTGAATTCTCTGTCTTATTGAGGCTTCATCTAGAAGTATTGCTAATCAGTTTAAACTAGATGAAAGGAAACACCTGTATGCTCTGCTAGTGGGGGTATTTGCTAATACAGCTTAGACTCGCTGAAACCCAGGCAGATTTCATCATGAGTCTCACCAGGACAGGGACTAGGTTTGTAGAGCAAAAAGGACTCTGATCTCAGGGAGGCAAGAGTAAGTCTGAATCTGTGTGTGCAGAAGGGCCTCACACCAGGCAGATGCCCTGTACAAATATTTAGAGAAGACCAAAGGAATCAGTAATCACTGGCTGAAATGAAATCTTCCTTCCTCTTCTTTTTTAACCAGCAAGGGAAAACCCCTATGGATCTTGTCCTTCAGTGGCAGAATGGCACCAAAGAGATATTCAACAGCCTGAAAGACAATTCCTATAAGAGCGTCCATCTAGGCAAGCCCTGAAGAAAGAAACCAGACCATTCTCTTTTTGCTGCTTTTAAATGCTTCATATGATCCTGGAGAAAATAGCCCTGAACATAGCATTTTTATTGAAAATATTTATGGTACTGAATTATTCAGGGTGCTTTTGCTAAAAACTGCAAAACAAAGATGCAAAGAACTTATTTTGAAAGGCAGGTTGAGCGTTAAAATTCCATTGGTTCTAAAATGGCTTTATTTATTACTATTTATTATTTATTTATTTAAAAAGTAATTTTTAATGATTCTTATTATAATTGTAGCTGCTTTTTTTTTTTTTTATAGAGCTTTACATCCTAAAGCAAAATTTGCCAGTAACATAAATCCTTTTTTCTTAGATGGCAGTATTTCCAAATACACTAGCAACTTCCCTCAAAGCTTCCCCCTAGCTCTAAATAGCAAATACTTGCAACTGTTGCCTTGTCTCTGCCAAGTTCTCCCTATTAACATATGTTAAATGACTTGTGATATGTGGAAGGGCAATGGAAGGTGTGCTGAAGTGCCAAGTGGATTTAAAGAAGCAGTTGAGCAATGGGGTTTACACAGGGTTTGGCAATTGTGGCAAACAGAGCTCAAGGACAGAACTCCAACCATCATATAGCTGTTTGGAGTGTGGGATTTGGACACAACATTATGAAAGTGAGAAGAGACAGTATCAAGAATGTGATTTTTTTTTTTTCTTTTAAAGCTAGACTACTACAAAGTGTGGTGATTGAAGGACATAAAACCAGATGATGTATATTTGTAAATTTGTACTGCTTTTTCTGTACATTTTGTACTGATGTATTTCAAATTAAAGAGAGTGGTTCTTTTTATTTGCTGGAGTTGATTATGCTGTGTTGAGCATGCACGGGGTAATTTTGTCTCTCTCTGAAGAGAGTTCCCATCTTGGGCTCTGTAAAATTCTTTAACTCAAAAAAAAAAAAAAAAGTCTCAGCTGCCTAGAGTAGTCAGGCCTTGAGCTACTTCCCTGCCACTGTTAGAGAAATGCCATCTCTTACTTATGTTGTTGAAAGGAAATATACACACAAAAGCAGAAATACAGTACTTGAATAGCTAGGAGAAGTTACAGCTTCATAAGGGAGTCTGAGCAAGTCCCTGCTCAGAGTGCAGAGCTTGCCATGCAAGCTGAGGGAGATGCGCAGTCCTGGTAGGAAGGGCAGGCACCTCTCCCCTTGCTTTAGCAAGAGCAGAACTATCTTCACATTACTGCCAGCAGGGACATCAATGCCCCATCTTATTGGCACATGACACATTGCATTCGGTTAAAAACCTAAAACCTCCCAGCATGGCTTCCCACCAAAATATGCCACAGGCTCCCCCACGATTTCACCAACCCCTGTCAGCTGGCTTCGGGCCAGCAGGCTTTAGTCTGGCCAAAGCAATGTCCTAGGCAATGAGGTGGGGTCAGGAGCGAGCAGCAATGAACAGTTGTTACTGGAGTGCCAATTCTGGAGACTAAGTGAATTTACAGAGACCTCACAATGGAACAAGCAGAAGAAATGCCTATTCTGTCTGCAGCCAGTTATCCTAGACTGAGGGCAACAGCTTCAGGCAGATGAGGCTTTTCTCACACAAGCACTGCAACTCACGAGTGTCACCTTGCCAGCTGTAGGCTTTGTTTGTGAACACACTTCTCCATAAAAATTAGAGCACATCTCCACTCGCTGCTCTTCTCTGCAAGCCACTATTTCTCTCCTTGTTTCTGCACACTTCCCCAGACACTGGGAGCATGCCTTGCAGGAAATAGAAATGACATCAGTGCTGGCGACCTCGGTTTGTTTGTCATCCTAACTGAGAAACGGTTCAATTGTTCAGGCACCAAAGTGGCCAGAACAACTTGCTTCAGGAAACTGAGGGAGAACAAAACTTGCAATAGGTTCCTGAAGCAACACACCTACTTAATGGGCAAAGATGAAGATCGTACATTTTAAAAATCAAGTTAAACAAAGAGCAAGAAGGATCTGTAGCATCCAAAAGCCTCTTCCCATACGCTAGTTAGCCAACAACTTCTGTCATGCTCAAGATAGGTTGTTCCCCAGCCAAGGCAAGACAATGTGCCATGTAGAAAATGGCACCAGACAAACACATTTTGCTGCTTCTCAGGTTAGAATATAATTTTGGAGGCAAGTCCAAAAATGACAAGCTACTGTGTATGTGTATATAAAAAACCACACAAATCCCAATACCTATAGTAAAATAGACTCAATTCACGAAGTCAACAAGTAAAATAACATAAAAGTATTACATTATTTGTTGAATTAAGCAAAAGCTGTTGTCTTATACCAGCATTATATAGAACTGATAGTCTATTGAGAACTTCATCTATTCCGCTCAGTCCACTTACAAAGAGCTCAGAGATGATCCACTGCAAGATTTCTGCAGTATTTTACATATTGTAACTTCCACTTCTGGTCGTTTTGTCAGATGCAAACAGAGAACTGGAATAGTCACAGTAAAGCCAGCTCAAGAGTATCTCGAGTACAGCAGCTTAGATAACTTTTATACTGGTTTAATCAAAGAAAATCTTCAGTCAACATTTGGAAAAGCTCTGAAAGTGTTCTGCTGATTATAAATCAGCTTTCCTGGCTGCCAGATTAGGTGTTCCGAGGCATTAACAGGAAGGAAAATGGAAAAGCAGGAGGCAGTGAAATGAACTCTCAGACAACACTGCTGGAGCAGGAAGGAAACGATGCTGTGAAGACGCTGTGCCGTGGAGGCTGCTCAGGCCCAGGTGAGAGCTGTTGTGCTGCGACTGCAGTGCACCCCTCCGAGCACACATGCAGCGTAACCCTGGGCGCTTGCTTCCCACCTGTGGAACCAGCTCATGTTCCTGCTTGGTTTAAGAGCTGCAGGACAGGGGTGGCCTTTGGGATGTGTATCTGGCAGGTCACATCAGTCAACCCTACTGCAACATAAATCCAAGATATCTCCTAGAAAGTGACAGGTCCTGAGACCATTTTTATAGCCATTGATCACAGAACAGAATGGAAGGCAGATTTTTTAATATTTTCTTTTACTGCATGATTATTCCTCACAAGCCACTAAACGTAAGCTTCACCTACTGGCTTGCAGTTTTAAGGTATAGTACAGAGATGTGTTTAAAACTTGAGAAACTGTAAAAGCTAGACACTGGAGGCATGTGTTTAGAAACATTTTTAATAAAAAAGGAATGCGCCTGTACAACTGAAAATTTCCATACGTTAAGAGACATTGTGTTGAGTTTGTGCTAACTCCAGAAGACCTAAGACAGGATGGAGAGACAGCCTCCTGACCTGGACCAAAAGCCCAACATGACATTCCAGGTGTGGTGAGCTACCATTCAGCAGTCTCATTCCCACAGCATTCCTCATTAAAACACCAGAAGAATAACTCTTCTCCAGGCTAAGTAAAATAATAAGGGAGGAAGCAGGCTGGCTGGAGAGTGGAGAAAGGCTCTACACTGGGTAAAGATGGCTTGGAGGCTCTTGCTGACAATTGGTTCACTCGTCAAGCTTGAGTCTTAGCTTTTTTGCAGGCTGGCACTGTTGTTTCTTCCTCTTCAACCTTGCGAGGCTTCTTCACCGTGTACACTACCCCACAGGCACTCTTCCGAGTTTCTGGAATATACAAGCCGAAGCTGCAGTATCTCAAATAAGTTGACTCCAATGCATTTAATGCATACTTATTTCAGGTGTCCATGCCCCAAAGCACAGTTCAACATGTTTAACAGCCAGCCAGTCAGCACACACAGCAGGTAAGCAACCCAGCACAGGCGGGAGCTGGGGATATGGCTCTATGGAGTGGGGACCTAAAGGGGGAAATCTGAAGCTGGGTGTAGAATGACAACAGACAGAAGGGAAAACTGACATCCTGCAGGGGCTGAGGGTCTGCAGACACACAGAACTGTAGGAAACCAGGCTCTATCCATTCAACAGTTATAGAAGGACACATTCTTGATGCACTGCCAAAAGCAATTCCGCATTTCTGAGCAAAACATACTGTTCTTAAAAAAACAAAAAAACAAACAAAAAACCCAAACCAAACCAAAACAACAAAAAACAAACCAAACCAAAACAAACAGAACTATTTACTTACCCCAGGACTCTTTAAACAGTCTACGCTAGCACAGCTATATTGGCAGAGGTTACCCTATACATACCAAGTAAGTGGCTCTATGGTATTTAAGAATATTTTATTTACACTACCCTCAGCATTAACCATAAAACACTACTGTGTGATGTTAACAAACTCCTCACATTTGTCTGCCAAACAACCTAGTGAGCCCAATCCAATCTCATAACTACTGGTGGGAGGCTTCTCTGCCAAGTTTGAGGTAGAAGAGATTCCCTACAAATACTCCAGTAGCAAAGATGCTCTTCCAGAACATTCTCAAAACACACTGACTTATTCTGGGCTAGTATTTTTTGGAGGACAGGGAAATGACATCTGCTATTTAATTTCACACTTAAGATAGATGGTGGTCTTTAGACTTCCACATCAACTTGACAAAAAATCCAACATGCTGTCTCTGTGTAGAGCAGTAGCAGGCTGGAGGAAGATCCCATTCATAAAAATGCCCTTTCCATGAGATCAAAGCTACCTGCTGTGAATTGCAGCAGGTTCAAGCCCCACCTTTACTGAAACAAAAGATGCAAATCAAATCCTACCATGTATTTGAAACTTAGAGCAACTCAAGTTTCTATGACTAGAAATCATACCTACCCACCAAACCTTGACAGACACAGAAATTAAGAGCTAGATGCAACTACTCAGTCACAAAGTTAAACTGCCATCAAAATAAACAACAACTAAATAATCAATAAACACTAGGAACCAATAAACAGGCATGTGAGAAATTGGTGCCACAGTAGAAAGTAAGAGTCTAAACTGATTGCTGGAACACAAACTGTGGCATGTCTTTGCTGCACTGACACCAGGACACAAAACCGTAAATCTTTTCATTTTGAGTGCAGGGGGTCACAAGCTGAAGCTCCACTTCCTTAATATTAAAAATTGGCAACTATGAGAGAGCTACTGTGAGCTGTCTCTGCTGAGAGCATAAGGAAGCACATTTTGTTTCATCAAAACACTACAAGCCATCATACACTACATTCTCTTCTAAGCAGCAAGCATACATGGTATTTGATTTTGCATCAAATTTGCAATGGTCCACACTGAGGAGTGAGCTGGAAGTAGACCACATAATCAAGCATCAGAAAGGGACATTGCAAAGGTTGCTTCTGCACTCATCCTGCAAGAGGGCAAACACCAAACACAGGCATCCTGGCATTCTTTTAGTCAGTGATTTACTTTCTGCTGGTGTCAGAAATCATTCTCCAGCCCTTTCTGAAATGAGGGACAGTTTCACTATGAAGCACAGCAGGCAGATCTGTGTTCTGGCTAAAGGCTTTATGACTCATTAATGTGGTTAAGTAAGTACTTCAGTACAGATAGCAGCAGCAGCAGTTCATCCACTGATTTGCCATCATGGCAACAAGTGAACATAGAATACCCTTGCCACACAAGCTCCTCTTCATGCACTGGACAAGGAGGCTAAAACACCAAGCTGACTTGCTCTGTGAGCTCTCAGCCCTTTTGGAAAATATGCATTAACATGAGCTTAGTTTAACAAAGTTAGTGTTACTTAGATGAGGCTGCACGTGCTTTTCACATACCTCCATGAAGCATGGTGGCTCTGCAGTTGGTGGACACGGCTGCCTTGGCTTCACTTTCTGACAGGCCAAACAGCAAACCTCTGTCATCTTTGTTCAGGATCCAAATGCACAGAACGGAGCAAACAGAATAGGGAACTCTGTCTGCATGATAGGTTTGCTTACTCTACAAATAACTGTGAATTAGCAAAGCTGTAGCTCAAAGTGCCATTTTGCATAAGGTTACCCAGAGGCACAAACTGAGGCACCCAGTTCTCCTGGCTGTAGTTCCCAAGACACCCTCCTGGAAAGCTTCTGGCAACACTGATTTTTTTTTTCCAGACAAGAAGCTGTACTTTTGAAAAGGAAAGTCTGTCAACAGAAGAACATTTTTGTATGTGTAATCAAGCAAAAAAATTACTCAGTTGAAAATTTCAGTTTTTGGGAAAGGGCACTGTCTGACACAAAAGCGTTATGCTGAAAAGTTCCCAGCCACCTTAAGCAGGGCTGACACCACATTAGGTATGATAATATGGGTTGAGCCTGACTGCTCTTCTTAAGAGGGAAGGAAACATTGCACACAAAATCTTCCCAGGCTGCACACCCTCCCACACAGTTCTCATGACTTAGAGCACGCTCCTCCCCTTCCAGGGACACTCCAGAGATGTGCTTGTAGGGCAGGGAAAGGGTGGCAGCAAAAATGTATCTGAATTTCTAAAAGAAAAGGAAAAAAGGCACTCTCCTTAGATTCTAGAACGCAACCACTTATTTAACAACACATATGTAACTAATGGCTGAAAAACTCAGAACATAAGTAACCAGCAATCAGGCAGGATCTTTTTCTTCCTTAATATAATTATGATTTATAGCTTCTTCTGCCAGGGCGTGGTACCTTGAAGACAAGTAATAATTTCTGGTTTGGTTCACAATGTCCATGGATTTCTATGGGTTTTATTCATTTCTCCACTTACACCCCCACACAATATCGATGCATATCACAACAAAACATACCTGCAGCTGAACACAGATATTACTGTTTACAGCCCATGCCACCCCATGGCCAAGATTTATTGCTCCCTCCACACCCACTCAGAGCCCTGATTCATTGAATTGGTCACCAACAAGCATCACTGTGTAAAGTTCAACAGGCCTAAAGGATGGAAGTATTTCAAAACCACTTTGAACTTTCACATGTTACTATTAATTGCTGTCTTTCCCTTGGAAAAAGGATACAGATTAGCTATGTCGTAAGGGCCTCGTAGTTCCAGGGGCTAGAACAAAACAAACAAGGTTGGATACATGCACGCACTCTATTGCAGGCTGACAGGATGTAAGCAGGTAGTACAGAGCTATCAGGAAGGCAAGATTAAATGCTACATAATAGCAAGTTGCTGAAGATGCACCAGGAAATCAAGCAAATACTATTATTTTGGAAAAGAAAAGTTCCCCATCTGGCAGAAAACCGTCATGGAAAATACCACAGCAGAAAAAAAAACCAACCAAACAACCACCAACAAAAAACAAATCCCACAACACAATTAAATAGATTGATTACAAAAACACCCATAAAATGGCAATCTCATTTTAAATCACAATTTTTATATTTTAATACATAATTAAAGCTGTATTTTCAGCCACATATAAATCCTCAAATTGCTCTGACTTCAAAAACAATCTGTGACTTACCCTTTCAGCTGCACTAGATATAACAATGTTCTGGAAAACAAAAGAGGACAAACATTTACCTGTCAGACAGCACCAAGAAATGAAAACAAATAAGCATTAGCTAAATTCAGGCTCAGAGCCCAATTAAACATCAGCGGATCTTATACCCTCAGATGAAGTGAACTCTACAGAGTTTGGATCTTAATTTGGAAACATGAATAAACCCAGGCTATCCCTCTGTCCCCTACAGAGAGAGGGGCACAGGGACAAGCCCTCCCCCGCAGTTACAAACCTCTCACAGACAGATGTGAGTGGAATAAACACTTCACCTTATAGAGGCTAAGGAATACAAGTATCAGAGGGATGCCATTAATCAAGCACTAACGGCCCCTATCTCTCACAGTGGACTTTAAATGGACCTTTAGGGTAAGGAAGAAATGTAGAGTTGCACACACGGTGTTAAGAAGCGCCCCCTTTATTTACACTACTTGAAAGAGGCCCAACAGAAATGACAACTCAGCCCAAACTGTAACAGAAATG
>NW_008589810.1:0-1166 GCF_000691845.1 Merops nubicus
TGCAGCTCACCCAGCTCCCTCTGAGCTCAGCCCAGCACTCACTGCTGAGCTGGAGGGGGTGAGTGGAGCTGAGACCTGGGGTGTTCTAACCAGCAGCTGAGCCCCAGCACCAGGAGGACTGAACCCCCTTCCACAGAAAGCTCAACTGCCACAGGATTGTGTCTTGGTTTCAAGGCATTCATTTTCCTCAGGCACCCAGGGTTGTCCTGCTGTGCTGAGGCAGAACCAGCCAAAGCTCTGTCAGAGCCAGGGGGGTCCTTTAATGGTCCCCCCAACCCACAGTGGGGCTCCCTGCTCTCTGCAGGCAGCAGAGCTGAGCTGTGACAGTTCAAACTTTCCAGTTTCTCACCTCAGAGGATGCAGTTTGAGGCTACATCCCACACCTAGAGGGTGGGGTCTGCTCCCTTCCCTCGAGCAGGGCTGGGAAAGGCTGAACTCTCCTCTCTCTATGTTCTCAAAAGGGCTATGAGCATCTCAGGGGAGGGGATAAAACACCATTTTATAGCCCTTGTGTTTCTAGAGAGCATTAGAGGCTCCTTTCCCTGCACAGCTCCAGGCTGGTCTTGCTCAGGAACGTGCTGGGAGAAGCAGATTTGTAGCTCTTGGCTCTGGGGTGCTCCAGGCTGCAGAGAACAGCCTGCCCCCAGCTGCTGAGCAAGCAGAAAGAGTTGGTGCTGCTCCCAACAAACCCTGCTGGACAAATTCCTGGGAGCAGGGTGGTAGTAACGGATCCAGCTCGGCTGCAACGCCCCGTGTTGCTCCTGAGTGGAGGGAAGAGTTGGCTCCCGAGGGGAGGGAAGAGTCTCCTCTGCCCCACAGGAGGGTTTTCCTCAGGGAGCTGGAATGGAACCTCGCCTCTGGGGCACCTCAGAGCTCGAGGGATGAAATGGTTTCAGTGAGAAGGAAAGGGAGGGGACACAGGTGGTGACCTCAGTCCTTTTGGTGCTGGGGAGCAGCATTTCCAGTCCAGGTCCCAGCTCGTCCCTTCCCAAGCAAGAAGGGCCCAAGAAAATTTGGTGGTGTGAACCCTGATGGCACTTTGGGTGGCCAGGGAAGGGGGATGGAGCCTTCACAGAGCCCCAGCATGGAGGGGCTGGAAGGGACCCTCTGGAGATTATCTCATCCCACACCTGCTCCCGCAGCTAACCCCCAGCAGGGCGCCCAGG
>NW_008589810.1:1289-1734 GCF_000691845.1 Merops nubicus
GTTGGGCGCCGTGGCCTGGCCCCTGGGCACCACTGCCCAGAGTCTGGCCCCAGCCTCTTGCCCCTCACCCTTTAGATATCCAGAAGCATGGAGAAGATCCCCAGCCCCCCCGTGGCCCCCCAGGTCCCTGCAGTGGCCGGAGGGCTGCTCAGGGCTGGTGGGAGCTGCTCCCCTGGACTCACACTGCTGAAGATCTGGAGCCCATCGTGTCCCCCCGACACGTAGATCCGCCCCTCGAAGACGGTGACGCCGGCGGCGCTGCGGTTGGAGCTCATGGGGGTCACCACTGTCCACCTGGCAGGAGAGGGGAGAGCTCAGGAGGGCCCTGCAGGCACAGCAGGGACACAGCCCAGGGATCCTTGCTGTGTTTCTGTCACGTTTGTGCTCCCCGGGGCTCAGGAGTGGGGCCTGTGCTCTGTAATGTCTTCATCCGTGGGCTGGGTGA
>NW_008589811.1:0-1089 GCF_000691845.1 Merops nubicus
TTGGAAAAGAAGAAAGAACCTCTATAATTTTAGATTCAGCAGAGAGGGCAGAGACCCTCTTCCTCCCTTCGCAGCTGTGGCTGAGGAAGACTCACGATAGCTCAAGGTATGAATTTGCTCCGATAGAACAGAACATTTAGTATCTGCAGCTGAGCACGAGGGGTTACCAGGTACGCTCCAAAGTAAACCAAGTGAACAAGTCTATGTACATTGATAGGTCAGGGCCCTTACCAGGCGTGTGACAAGTCACAGCAGCCAAACTACGATGCGACTGAGGGTCTGTGTTTGAAGCTCTTCTGTGGGTGCATGTTCGTGGGTCTGACAGTGCTGGGACCTCCCCCCTGAGCATTACATCAGAGCACGTCAAGGGGATGAGTGCTGTTGAGTTCCCTGTGTGCCGGCATCTCAAAGGTTGTTGTATTTTAAGTCCTTGATCCTAAATCTTGTGTAATCTCTTTCTATTTTGCACGAGTTGTGCACAGCAGAGTGGGTGGGCTTGGTGCCCTCTGCTGAGTATTTTTGGGGGGCAGGGAGGCATTGCAGAGCAAACATCACCTCCCTCCTGTGACAGTTACACCCTTCTCGCTCTACTGAAATCAGTATTTCATTTGCAGGGTCTGATCTCTCCCATCTGTCTCCTTTTATGTGCCTTCAAGAAGTCACTTTTGTCCCTCGCCATCTCCTGATGAAACCATCCTGCAGCTTTTTCTCCCTCCCTCCTGTCCATGTCTCTCCCTTCAGGTGGCCCCGGGACAACTTTTAGATCTCACTGCTGTTGTTAGTTCTCCTGACTCACCTGTCCTAAAGTATGTCAGGCATTCTTGAGCTGGCGGTTGCAGGGCTACATAAAATAATAATAATAAATAATTACCTCCCTGCCAGCAGGTCTGAATTAGCATCCTCTTTCTAGAAGAGTCTCTTAGGATTTTAATTGTCATCTGCCCCCTGGGATGTATCTAAGTAAACCTTCTACCAGCAAGGGCTATTAGCACGTTAACGTCCTCCTCACTCCTGGAAGTCTCTTTGTGTCCCGGGCTTAATCATCAAACAGCTTAATTTACAGACACAAAATTAAACTGGTCGCAATTA
>NW_008589812.1:0-241 GCF_000691845.1 Merops nubicus
CCTTTAAAAACATATATATAAAAATCACATTTCCTCGTGTCGAGAGGGGACTTGCACCAAGATCATTATTGCAAATACTCCTTTCTCTCTCCCAGCCAGTATTATTTTTATTCTGTGCCTGCTCCGGGGGAGCCACGCAGCCCTGCCCTGCTCAGGCAGCCCCTCCAGTGGGGACAAAAGCCACACGAGCCATGTCCCCTGTCCCCAGGGCTGTGCTGGGACCATCAGGGACCCTTTACTG
>NW_008589812.1:292-1341 GCF_000691845.1 Merops nubicus
TGCACCTCCCCAGCTCCGAGTCCCCCAGCACTGGCCCTGGATGCAGATGCCTGTCTCCCAGAGCCGGGCTCTGCTGTGCCACACACAGTCACAGTTTGGGTTGGAAAAGACCTTTGAGCTCGAGTCCAACTGTTCCCCAGCACTGCCAAGTCCCCACTGAGCCCTGCCCCTCACACCACATCTCCACGGCCTGGAAACCCCTCCAGGGGTGGGGGACAGGGAAGGTTCTGGCCCCCTCCTCACCCATCCCCTTCTCTCCCCTTTGCTTCCCCGCAGCCGCATCCCCCCCAAACCTGGTGGACAAGCACTGCCTGAAGCTGAAGGTTTATGTTCGGCCAACAAGTAAGTGGCTGGAGCCCTGCACCCTGGGGGGATGCTCTCGGGGGTCCCGGGCGAGCGGGGACCACACAGGGGGTCCTGCCTGGGTAGCAGCTCGGTGGGCACAGGGCTGGGCACGGTGCCACAGCCCTGCCAGAGCCGTCCCGGCAGTGCCTGGACCACGGCGGGTGACGTGCTGAACATTTGCTGCTGAGTTTCAGACAGGGGTGGGAAAAAGAATTAAAAGAACACTAATCTCTGCACAGTGGCTACTTTTCTGAATCAAATAACTCAGCCATTTAAAAAAACAAATTAATAATTTTCTTCTCCTGTTAACATGTAATTAGCAAATGGCAGCAGCTCTCCCTGGGGAGGAGTGCCTGTGAAATGTCACCGGGTAAAAGGATGTCTTGCTTTTTTTTCATTTGCGTGGCTTTAAAATAAAACCCCGTCCAATGAAACCGTCTGTACAAAATCCTCCTGTTTTGCTCAGGGCCAGGGCATAACAAGGGGAAAAAAAAATCTCTCCTGGTATTAGTTTTTAGTAGTTTAATAATATTGGGATTTGATTACAGCGATGCCTCGCGGAGGGGGAGGGCTGCTCGGGGAGCTTTGCCCCAGGGCTGCGGGGGCTCCCCAGGCTGGGCCCCCCTCGACTGGCTCTGACCCCAGGGTGAGGCCTCAAAAACCTCTGGGTGACAGGTGCCCAGCACGGGGGGGACCCCAGCCTC
>NW_008589812.1:1476-1749 GCF_000691845.1 Merops nubicus
GAGCGCGGGGAGCGTGTTGGTGGCTTGGGGCATCGCTCAGTGTGTGCCCCGTGTCAGGGTGGCCCTGGGGCTGTGCCCAGCCCTGGTCACCTCTGAGCCACCCCAGATCTGATCCCCCTGGCACCGTGGCACCCACCTCTGGCACAGGGTTCCGGAGGGGGTGGGACACGGTGCTGCCTGATGCCATGTAGAGGGCAGGAACCGGCGTGCCCGATACCCTCGCCCCCCCCACCCCCCCGGACGGCACCCACAGTGCCCCTGCGCTGCCCATTC
>NW_008589813.1:0-8657 GCF_000691845.1 Merops nubicus
GACGGCCGCTGCCCCGGCCCCGGGAGGCGGCCGCCGGGTCTCCCCCGCGCCCCTCCTCCAGCCAGGGAGAGGAAGGACAGGAAAACGGAGGGATTACAAAAGCCATCTTTTAGCATGACACTCATGTCTGCAGGTCATCTCTGCAGCAAAAATGAAGAGAAATGTTTGTGGCATTAATCCCACGCTGGCAGATGGATGTGGCTTTCAAGCTGAGTAAGTGTTTAATGCTCTAGAGGGAAAGGAAAATAATAAAACAGATTTCTTTTAGATAAATTGCTTAATTGGGAAGTCAGAAATTCTCCTGCCTAAGCAATTGATTTTACAAAAGAAAAAAGTTTATTTCAAAATGTAAACCTGCTATTAATCTATAATAGCCAGGGAAAGATAGACACTCGTTTTTACATTGCTGAAACCACAGCTTGAGAAAACATAAATAAGGCTAATAAACCCGGATTATTTAAAGTTTCTTAATGCCCTGACTGATGTACTGAGGAGTAAATCCAGTGCTCGACACACCAAGTTGCAAATCACTGACTGACCATTTCCTCCAGTGGCAGGGAGCAAGGAAATGGGGTTCCTGGAGTGGCCCTCAGCTCTCACCTCTAACAGGTTTGGAGACCAGCCTCCCTTAAGCTTTATAGGCTTGGGCATATTGAATCATGTGGTGCTGGAGATCCCAGAGCAAAGCTCCAGTATCTTCCCCTACCTGGGAAATTCCCCCTCCTCGCACAGGAGCATGAATGGGGCATTTACTGCCACCAGCACAAACACTGGACACCGGCGTCTACCCCTGCTAACTCCCTGCCCCAAAAAAAAAACCCTTCAGCAGGTCTTGGCTTCATTAGCACAGCAAATGTTTGCCTCTCGCTTACCCACAGGGTGAGAAAACGCTCTACCTGCCACACCTACAGATGAAAACCAAGGCTCTCTGATGAACAGCCACAGGACACATTGCCAGCCAGGGGTTTTCCTCGGGCAAAGCACAATCAGCAGAAAGCAGAATTAGGACCACAGAAGGGGTCAGGAGTGTGTCCCTCTCCCGGGACTCAGCGGAGGGCAGGAGGAGGAACAGCATCACCACCTTAAAGACCAGCCCCACCTTTGGAGACAAAGTTCGATTTTTAATAATACAAACTTTAAACAAAATTTGATATTAAGTGCTAGCACATTGTAACTTTCTCAAGCTATAGGAAAATAAAACAACCTAAGTGTCAACCTACAATATAATAGCATCATTTTTTCTGTGCTTAGCAGTCTGCTAAGCACCTTTGATGGTCGCTACCATAAATCACAGGAGCTTGCACACTTTCGTTATGCAAACAGCTTTAAATTTGATTTGTCCACAACTCTATTAATGTCAAAATTCTTTCTGTGAGCAGAAATGTCACTGGATTATTCTACCTGACATTACTTACAAAGGTAGGTCAGGTTTTACAAGAAATAATAGGTTTGTTAGTATTATTATTGAACTATTCATATTTATAAGCTCTATCAATCAAAATATTACAGAATAAGTTTAAAACAACTTATAATTTTGAAAATATTAAGAATTTAACACCTACATACTCTAACCGCCTCTCACAGTGCTAAACTATTTTTGCACAGGTAGCTAAATTTGGATAAAGATTACCAAAATACTATCTTTGTATGCTTCCAAAACATTTTGTTTTAAATGGAAAAAAAAATACATAATTTATTATAACTTTTCCAAAAAACTCATGGGTTTGGCTTTTTTTTTTGTTACTGTTTCTACGTAACTACACAAATCAAGGGTCCTAAACATAACTAACCCTATGTTTATATTTTTCTCACTTTCTTCCCCCTATTGTCTAATTCTTCCATACATATATATATGTATGAACAAAATTAAGTGTAGAAAGCCATTTAATGCAAACAAAGCATTGCTTTTTCCCCAGCATGAAGTTTGTGGACGCTGTGCTACCTTGCTTCTAGGGTGCCATGCTGAGGCAGCGTTGCAAACCTCACCTCTACCACTTCTCAATAACAGTAAATTATCTCTGTCTCTTGGTTCACCTTTAGGGCCATGACTTTCTTGCTGTTCTAACAACAATTGTAGCCTGACTGGCCAGATCTGGCAACATAATATGATCTAACAGCCAATATCCCCAGTAAGGTCTTTCTAGCTGAAGCTACAACACAATACTCTGCTCTAATCTCTCCTGACTTGCCAGCTGCCTTTTAACAGCCCGTTGCACTCTGAGATTCCACTTTCCTGTGACTCCTGTGCCTCTGCCTTCTCCTGCCAAGCTGCCATCACTGCCTCAAGGTGTCCTTCAGGTATCATCTGTTTCCTTCTCAACTTTCTGTAACACAGGGCTTGCCCTCCACATCCTTTCCCTCAGTAAGGTCATAGACAAACGGAACATCCATCTCTCTGTTGTTGAGTCACAAACTGGTTCAGTTCCAGTCTCCAAACTAAAATTTCAGATTATTTTTCTGATAGATCCTGGGGGAAGAAGTCAGCAGCTCATCATCAGCATCATTAACACTAGGCTTTAAACATCCTTGGACTCTGCAGCTTCTCTTGAGGCCCCTGGATGGCACCAGCATTCGCCCCCTTTCTGGCACTCCTGATGTGGGGATGAGCCCCATCAGATGCTCAGAGCACCTGCCCACCATTCAGCTTGTTACCTTTCCCATCAACACTGGGAAATGAGCATTTTAAAACACAATTCACTCAAACTATTTTCCTGGCTAAATTTAATATGAAATAAATCACACCCTTGACTGCAGCAGTTGTATTAACGTCACAGCTCAGGACGGTGGAGAGTCTTTAATTAAGCTGGTGACTCTGATTCTAGGTGTTGCCTTCCCATAGGTACCTTGGGTTGGAGTATATTGCTGTGAATCACCCTTGCCTCCATTCACAGTGTAACGAACCCACACATCTAATTCTCTTCCTTTGAAACAGAAAGCCCCTGAGGCATTCTGCCACTATCAGGTGTCTCATTTTTAAGAATCACAGAGGTTAATTTGTAGGTGCCTAAGATGATTCTTTGCTTCTGGCACATGCTGACAGTAACACTGGGTATTGTCGACACATGAGAAGTCAAAGCCTCTGATCCAAAAAACTGTCAAATGATTAACACAGCACATCACTAACCTGGATGTTGTATAATTTAACATTTATAATTCAATTTCTGGAACCCAGATAAAATTCTTTAAACATGAAAGGTCCTAAATAAAGTCCAAAACAATGTTCAATTGGTGGACAGCATTCAGGTCTTACCATGCTAAGATCAAGGATGAAATACTAAACAAAATAAGCACAGAATTATCTTCACACATGCTTAGTAAAACAGTTTTGGATTAAAGAATGAGAAAGATTAAATTCCTCATGATGTGGTATCCTTTCAGGAGAGTGTTATCTAACACACACAGCCCTGTATCTTAAGTGGCTTCAAAGAGCATCAAATATAATGCCATATTTCTTAAATTAATCATTTGCAGTGGGAAAATTTTTATATTATTACAATCCAGGAAAGTACTAACCTATTATTAAATATAATTTATCATAATGCTCACGCATATTTGTGTATATTAGTTTTAAAGTGACTGCCTTCTAATTTCCTAGCAGTATCATTAAATTCAACACTATAAATTGTCTATGTATTTGAATACATTGGTGTGTGTGGCTATATATATTGTATGTATTAAATCTGTACATGTTGTATAGATTAAATCTATATCCCAGAATGAGTATATATACTCAAACATACAGACGTATCTAACATTTAAATATTTTGCTGACTGCTTTTCAGTTTTACAAAAAGAGCAGGGAATTAAGCATGGAAAGGTTTGAAAGCATATTAACAGTTTGTACAGGCAAGGAAGAGCCACCAGCCAGAACCCACGAGCAAGTTCACAGCAGGCAGTGGAACTGTCTTCTCCTGTGAGGAAGGACCCCAGTCGTTCCCACCTCTGCCGAGGAATGCTGGCCACTTGGTGCCTGAGCGTCAGACCTCGGCTGACACGTGCTGCTTCTTGCAGCATGAGCTTGGGATCTGGTAGCAGCTCACCTCAATAAAGCTAGTCTTGATGTTGCCTTGGACGTAGAGCAACTCATTCTCCACAGACTGGAAGGGAAAAATGGATGTATTTCCAGCGATTTTTTCTTCAGTCCTGCAGGTTTTTATTTATAACTGTGCATCTCTTTATGGTAAAGGAAGGGTTGTTTTTAAGAGGAAAAGGCACTGCTCATTCTCTGGTGGTAGAGACGTTGACAAGGACAATATTGAAATTATTCAGTATTGACAATACTGAAACAGTACAGAAAGGCAATATGTGGAAATGGGAAGAAAAAATCACAACTTGTAAATCTTCCCATCTTCACCTTGAGACCTCCAGTTTGTTCTCCCCTTACATATGTGTCATCATGGCTGTATTTTTTGTCTGCAAAATACTAATAAGTCACACCAGCAGCTCCACTCAACCCAAATGTGATCAGAACCTGTTTGCCAGAATGGAAAAACACAAGTGCAGATGATGAGGATGCAAAAGAGCCCCAGATGCTTTCAGGGAACATGACTCAAGACACTCCTCTCATGCTCCAAGCCAGTCTCTTTGATTAGTGCTATCATCGCTTCCTGTGTCCCCTAACAGGTCACTACACACCTTCAGGGAGAGTCTCAAGAACAGGACAAACACAACGGCGTCGTGCATCTGCTCAGCATTTACAAAAATAAAAACATTGACTTTGTTCTAAACGTGCATCTTGAGAGGGGCACACCCAGAGGGTGACCATGACCTGTCCTGGCCATTGCCAGCCTGCCCGCAGCCACCACCGCCAGCTCGGCACTGGGCGTCCCCAGAGCCCTGCCTGGGGCTGTGGCTCCTCCCATGTTCCCACCTGGCACAGCAGCGCTCTCACCATCTAACGCCTTCAACAAAACACCATGCAAACCCATTCCTTTTGAATGTATCCCTTTCTCTTGGGCTTTTTGCATTATTATGCTGCCAAAGACTGCCTTCCTAACAATGGCACAGCCCTGTACCACTTCTGTCCTTTGTTACATTTTATCATGGATAAGTCATAATTGAACACTCACTGAGATTATCTGTTAGTGACTTGCTTTTGATACATTGGATTTCAGAAATGCTGTTCTCATTTTGAGGGATTTATTTCCTAAACAGCTGGTAGATTTGCATGATTCCCATACCTGCACAAAGCCTGGGTTGCACACATCCTGTGGGCATTTAAAGATCTAAATACCTGAAGTTTCAACCCAAAAAGTATTACCGAGCAGCCTTTATGAAGAGGAACAGCTACAGATCAGTATCACTGTCTCCTCAGGAGGAGGTGCATGTGTAGCATTTTGCAGGAGGCAGCAGATATTCCCTGCTAAGGTGCAGGTTTGGTGGAAAAATCTTAGTTGATGTAAACACACACTTAAGTTCACAGGGAACACAGCAAAAAGCCCTTTAAATATTTGCTCCTCAACATAACATAAGTAAGAAAACTATTAATAAACCACTATTCATCAATCAGTGAGTGTTAAAACACTACTACAATAAACCTGAAATGTAAAATTCCTGAAAATGTCCCTGGATACTGATGAAACATGCTGCAGAATTTTTGCCGACGACATATCTGCACTTTACTTTTGTAGTTTACAATCTAAAAGCTAATGAATAAATAAAAGTGAAAGGAAGGTAGGGAAGATGGAAGGGTAGAGTAAAAGGGTATAACATACATATTATATTACACAGTAATTACGGGCTTTTGAAATGCCAATTAGTAACTCCTTCCATGATCCAGCTCAAAGCCAGATCAATATTAGGTTGGTAAGAGCAGAGAGGCATGATCTGGTAGAGAATGTTTTAGTACTACAAGATGTAGAAAGCCAGAGAAATATTAGCTTAACTCCTCTTTTTCTTTCTCTTTTTTTTTTTTTTTTTAAGTACAAATTGTAGACCCAACTGTGTTAAGAGCAAGACAAAAGTACTTCTATTCCATGGTCCCTGTAATTTCAGTACAAATGTTTGGTCTGAAAGAATTTATAATGGCAGGCCCTCACCAGCCAAGATAATAATTATTTCCTATTTCTGGCTTGTAGTTTTTTTGGTTTTTTGTTTTTTTTTCCTCTCCCAACAAGACAAACAATGTTTTAAGACACTTTTTTTTTCTGTTGGGGAAAAGAAAAATAAATAAAAACCATTTGGCCATCAGTGCAATATGAAAGTGCACAACAACAGAGCAATTTCCCTGGAAGAGCTCATTTACTCATCATGTTGACAAGATGAGCCAAGAGTGTGAAGAATAAAACCAGGTTTGTTGCCTGAGGGAGGGCAACTCTTGAAGTTGAGGCTGTAATGACACAGAAATAAGGCAGGTATTTAGCATTCCCAGCTAGACCCTAAAGTTTTTGTTACAGATCTCAGAGTAAAAGATCATTATTCACAGTAGTGTCAGCAAGGTGGTGAGATTTGCAACCATTTCAGAAAAGCTGTAAGAAGGCTGAGAGGTATAAGAAGGCTTGATTAGGAGATTTTGCTTTTTATCCAAGAGGTTTGGTATCTTTAGAGTTTTTTTCTTGCTTTATGTAAGATCCTCTGTCAACCTGCTTCCCTGTCACCAAAACTACTTTGGCTGCAGTACACTCAGCTCTCAGTGCTCACAGATGCAAAGAGTTGCACCCTTCCCTCAACGAAGGAGGACATGAGAAAGGGAGGAGATGTCCCTAGGTGTGGGCACCAGCCCTCCTGCAGTCCCAGGGTGATTCAGAGCAGGAGCTGTCCCAGACAAAGTCTGCAGAATTCAAGTTACTGGACAAGTGGATCACTCTACTTTTTGTTACGTGGATTGAAAAGTTTATGCTCCATTACAGACAGTGACTACGTGATCAAAAAAACATTGAGAAGAAACATTACATTGATCATAGCACACAGGAGCTGAGATGTCACGAGTTCATGTGCTGGAGAGAAACATAATGTATAACAAAAAGAGAAAAAAGGATTTTTATAGATCTCTTTCCAGTCGGTGTGAAGTTTTCCTGTAACCTCCTCTCCTTGAATCTTCATAATTGCTGGAACTAACACTGTTTCCTGGCAAGTTATGGTTAATATGCAATTTATATTTGTCTGGTCACTAATGACATATTTTCAAAATAATTTCTAATACAAGGTCCTCATTACCACAGGGTAGTTACTGCTCGTCTACGGTCATAAATACTTTTTCGTGGAGTACCCATTTGTGTGGCTTGGAAGCACTTGATACTATTTAGAAAGCACATTTTACACCTGACACATTGAGTTAAGAGCAGAAAATGAGACAGTTTTCTAATAGCATCAGTATTACTGTGTTGGTTGCAAAATGGACCCATGTCTAGAAGGCTCTGATTCATGTTCTCTCTTTTTGAAGACTATTGACTCGTCTGAGTCTTTTTTTTTTTTTTTTTAATGGTATATTGATATTGGTTGTTGTTTTGGCTTAGAAGTCCTATCAAATGAATTTAATAAATGTTGCTGTGAGTGAAAAATTAGCATTGGCTGAACCAAACGTAAGAGGGGAATAGTTCCCAAACCAAATACCACACTGTGCTCTGTTCTCTGGTATTTTCAGAGATAGCCCTAGAGAGGGTGAAATTGTTTAAGCAATTTAATGTTATACATGCTGACTCTTTGAAGTGGGCCATGGCAATTGTCATTCATCACTACCTGCCACCTTGCCCATTTGAATATGGACTAACTGGCCATTTATGGTGTGATGGATTCAGTTACACATTACACAACTAGTCATTAGATCCACAGATCAATCCCCACCCCGTCCCCAAGCCCACAGACACTGTGCATTACTAACTGCATGCTGCAAAGTGAACATCAGCCTATATAAAAATTACAGTGCCCACAGAAGAGTCATACCTTTAATCCCCTCCTGCCTCAACTCTAAGTCATGTCTTTTATTCCCAGCACTAACCGAATAAAGCCCAACTGACAATCTGTTAACACAGTGTGCAGTTCAGCTGCCCCTTCTGAGAAGACAAACCAACCTCAAACCCTCCAACCCAGCCTGGGAACAGCTCTCCTTGCCCGGCACCAACCTGCCCACGGCCTCTCACTGGGGAACCCTGAGTCGCAACAGCAAAGCGCTGAAGTGAACTTTAGGGGCTTTCGCTCCTTTCATGAAACAAAATAGTTGGTGCAAAATTTCTTGATGATGTTTTTTCAAAACTAAGAATCAGGAACCAGATACTGTGACTGATTACATTCTTATTTTATTTCAGGAAAACTCCCACTTATTTCTGCAGAGACACTTCATGGTGAATACAAATCTGTTTAGGGATTTCATTTTATCACTGTAGAGAGCAGTAACTCGGCTAGAAAGTAGTTCTCAATCAACGCAAAAGCAGAGCCCGGGGAAGAAGGCAGCCAAGGAAAGAGCCCGCTATGCCTCCGTGGTCTCCCCGGCACCACGCTCCCTGCCCAGCCCCAGCACCCACGCACATCTCTCACACGCGGGGAGACCAAAACCAGCAAACCGACCGCCGCGCATCTTCCCGGATCGTTCCGACCGGGGGACGGAAAAATCACGACTAACAAGTCGGTTTTACACCGGCTCCTTCAACCACAGCCTTTAACCGTACCCTAACTACAGAGTAACGATTACGGAGGCAACGACCGCTCCGTGCCCAGCAGCC
>NW_008589814.1:0-293 GCF_000691845.1 Merops nubicus
GAGCTGCCAGCGCAGACCCTGGTGCCTGGTTGTGCCAGGACTCGGGTTCTGCCTCTGGCACTGCCATCTCTGCAGGGTGCTGAGCTCTGGCTGCTGTGTGTGCCCACCTCCCACGCTGCTCCTGAGAGGAATGTGCTCTGAAGGCACCCGTGGCACCATGGCAGAGCCCTTGGGCACAGGGATGGCATGGAAGGACCCAAATAGGGCTCCACCTGGGCACCCCCTGCACCTCTTGCACCCCCAGCCATGGCTCAGGCATCTCCTGCAGCACCTGTACCCCCAGCCCCCCCCCG
>NW_008589814.1:602-1504 GCF_000691845.1 Merops nubicus
CAGGCCTGTCCTGGAGACCCCCTGCACCCCCAGCCCTGGCTCAGACGCCTCCTGCACCCACAGCCCTGTCCGGGGGACCCTCTGCACCCCCACCCTGGGCACCTCCCACTCCCCCAAGCTCAGGGAGCTGCTCGACCCATCCCAGCTGGCGACAGACCCAGAGCCCCAGCCCAGAAGCCCCAAGGGATGGCACGAGCAGCAGCACCCAGCTCTGGGGCTCCTGCAGCTGCCCCACACGGTGCCCAGTGCCCAGCCCAGCCAGGCTGCACCCCTGTGCCCCCCGTGGGGCTGCCAGGCACAGAGCTGGCTCCGGCTGCACGCGGTGCCCACTGCTGACCTGCAGCTCTGGCAGCAGTTCGTGGGCACAGCGTGATGGAGTCAGGGGGTGGCTGGCACTGGGGTGAGACAGGGGGTCCCTGCCTGACTCTCCACACCCCCTGCACCCACACCAGGCCCTGGCACCCCCGGGTGGGTGGCATCAAGGGCGGGCGGGTGCTCGCCAAGGTCAGCGGCCGTCGGTGCCAATTAAATCACAGTGCCAGCTCTCCTCCCTGGAGCACACCCAGCCCCCAGCAGAGTGGCACGGCTGAGAGCCTTTGTGTGCCCACCAACTTCAATGTCACCCGTGCCAGGCTCCCGGGCACTGCCCGGGGCTGTGCCAGACCTGCCAGCCCTGCCCACGCTCACCCTGTGCCACAGAGCCACGCTCACCCCCACAGCTGGAGGAGGAGGAGGAATGGTGCCCAGGGTGCCAAGCACCACGTCACCAGCACATGGTCCTCAGCACGGGAGCCCTGGCACTGTCCTGGCACTGCCCCAGTGATGGTGTCCCCAGCATCGTGGTCACAGTGATGTGGTTGGTGCCCAGGATGCCACACCTCCTGGGTTCCAGCTGGTGCCCG
>NW_008589814.1:1638-3319 GCF_000691845.1 Merops nubicus
GGCCTGGCACAGAGATGCTCCAGCCCCTCAGCAGCTTCACAGCCTCCACTGGACTCTCTCCAGTAGCTCCTGGTCTCTCTGGAACTGGACTAAACACTCCCAAGGTGGCCTCAGTGGGGCAGAGTAGAGGAGAACCTCCCTGGACCTGCTGGCCACCTTCTTCTCCATGCACCCCAGGCCACACTGCTCCTGTTGCTGGCTCCTGGTTACCTTGCCCCACGCAGCCACTGCAGGATGGCACCTCACTGGGGGGCAGCAGGAGCCAGCCCCACTCCCCTGCAGCTTCACCAGACCCTGACCTCCCCCACAGCCCCCCTTGGGAAGGTGTGCAGACCCCCAGGATGGGGTAGGGGGGATTTCTTCTCCATGCACCCCAGGCCACACTGCTCCTGTTGCTGGCTCCTGGTTACCTTGCCCCACGCAGCCACTGCAGGATGGCACCTCACTGGGGGGCAGCAGGAGCCAGCCCCACTCCCCTGCAGCTTCACCAGACCCTGACCTCCCCCACAGCCCCCCTTGGGAAGGTGTGCAGACCCCCAGGATGGGGTAGGGGGGATGCTCCAAGCTGCCAAGCACCCCCCTGGACCCACAAATCCTCAGCTGCTGCTGCACTGCACCCGCTGGATGTGTCCTGGGCCAGGCTGGATGGGGCTCAGGGCGACCTGCTCTGGCCACCAGTGTCCCTGCTGGGACCAGAGGTCCCTTTAAGGTCCCTTCTGACCCACACCATCCTGTGGTCTATGAAAAGTAGAGCCTGCAGCAGCCGTGGGGCTCTGAGCTCCTTCCTCCCTCTGCCTCTGGCAGCAGTGTGGCTACCAAGCTCCCCTGGGTGGTAGCCCAACAAGCAGCCCCAGGGCAGGACTGACCTTGCCAGAGCTGTGAATGACTCAGGGCTGCAGCGTGGCCACGGAAGCATCAGAAGGGGGAAAACAGCCCCCTGGAGAGGAAAAGGCCTCAAATCCCTGCCCACTGCACCAGGCAGAGGCAGGGTTGCCCCCCTCACCCCACCCCACTGCCAGGGAGCCCTGCAGTGAGTGCCAGCACAGCTCTGCCCCAACTCATGGCCCTCAGACCCACCAGTTAGTCCCAGCAGGGCACAGACAGAACATCTCTCAGCCTGAAGGCTTCCAACAGCCAAATCCCACCTGTCTACAGGGGCTGGAAAGCAGCAGGGGGGGCACAGTGAATTCCTGGGGAGCCCTGCACAGCCTCCAGCACTGGCAAGTGGCAGCAAGGCCAGCAGCAGCCACCATCCCTCCTGGCCACAGTGCCAGTGGGACCCTCCAAAAGCCCCTGCCCATGCCAGGGGGGCAGCCCCTGCCCATGCCATGGAACAAGAGCTCCTTGAGCCTGCAGGTTGCCAGAAACATCAGCAAAAACTGTCTGTCAGCACAAAAATCTGCAAAAGTCTGCACAAGTCTGGGAAAGTCTTCCCTCCTCTGGGGAGAGTGATGATGTTCCAGGGGAAAATGTTTTCCCCTGTCAAACCCCTGTCGTTGTAGATTCACAGAATTGTTCTGGCTGGAGGAGATCTTCCAGATTCTGGAGTCTAACCACCCCCCAGCACTGCCAGGTCCCCACTGCCCCGTGTCCCTCACCCCACATCTCCACGGCTTGGAAACCCCTCCAGGGGTGGGGACTCCACCACTGCCCTGGGCAGCCTGGCACAGGCCTCCACAGC
>NW_008589815.1:0-201 GCF_000691845.1 Merops nubicus
GATGGGCAAACCCCTGCTTTGTCCCCTGCGGGAAGGGAATGGACATCCCTGTCCCCCTGTTCAGAGGCCAGGCCTGCCCTGCACTCACCCTCAGAGCTGTAGCCAGCCTTCAGGGTCTTCAGCCAGCCTGTAGGGAGGAGAGGCAGTGAGGGGGGTCTTGAGGGGGGGCCCAGGCTGGATTCAGCCCCCAGACGGGCACCA
>NW_008589815.1:319-639 GCF_000691845.1 Merops nubicus
GGGCGCGGTGTTGGGGGGTGGGGGTGACCGTCCCCCAAGGCCCCCTGCCACCCACCAAGGCCCCTGGCAGCCATTGAGGGCTTCCAGCCCCTGCCAAGGGTCCCCAGCACCAGCCCAGTGGCTCTACAAGGTGGGTGCTCTCCCTCAGCCCCACACCGGCCCTGGAGACACTCACACTTGTGTAGAGGACAGGCCCAGAGCCTGAGGCTGGTGCTGTTCTCAGCGCGCCAGATCTGTGGGCACGGGAACACGTCACACGCTGCTTGGTCCCTGCCCGCCGCCCACTGGCTGCCCCCACTCAACGCGCTGCACTGCCCCGC
>NW_008589815.1:719-1241 GCF_000691845.1 Merops nubicus
GGACACAGGGGTCTCTGCCACTTACCCTGCTGGTGAAGCTGGTGAGGGGGGTGCAGGTGCCCCGCTCCAGGGCACAGAGTGAGGTGTTGCCATTCTCCCCAAACTCTACCAGTAGGACATCATCGGGGTGTCCGGGCAGTGCTCCTGGGGGTGTGCCAGGGGGCTGGGAGGGCAGCGAGGGGAGGCTATGGGGGGCTCACCCCCCAGCTGGAGCCCTGGGCCACCCTTGCCCTCCCACCCCAGCAGTACTCACGGTCCTGCAGGCACTGGGTTAGCCGGGCTTGCCCGCTGCTCCACACCTGCCCCAGAGAGCAGATTAGCAGTGCCTGGGTTACCCATGGGGCAGCCATGGGGCGGCCAAGGGGTGTCCTACCTGCACGCAGAGGTTAGGGTGCAGCTGCAGTCCCCCAAATTCCTGAGGTCCCTGCAGGGAAAAGGGATGCTCCATCAGTGTGATCTGCATACCCCCATGCCCCTGGTGCCCCACAGAGCCCCACTCACCTGCCCCACAGTGGGCTGCTG
>NW_008589816.1:0-214 GCF_000691845.1 Merops nubicus
GTGTAACGAGGTTTGCATTAACGAAGGAAGACGGGAAGTAGAGTGCTTTAACTGGATGCTGGCCAGTCCCACCGCTCCGCAGCCCCAGTGACATTCCTTTTTTGTTTCTTATGCATCTTGGAGGCAATCTGATGGGCAGGACCTGGAGAAAATGGGCTTCCTGCTCCAGCCGTGTGAGCAGTGTGGGGCAGCCATGGCAGCTAGCAGGGCCGAG
>NW_008589816.1:348-666 GCF_000691845.1 Merops nubicus
TGAACGTGGTGCTGCCGCCCGGCCGTGGCCCCCCGTGGGGCCCCCGTTCCCACTCGGTCTCTCTAATTTGTATTAAGTATCCCTTCCTCGCAGGCTTTCCTCCTCCCCTTCTTCCCCCTTCTCGTCTCTTTTGTGAGTGAATAATTTATGGCACTTTTCATCTTCCTGGCTGTTGTTGCAGCAGGCGGCAGCGGGATGCTCTGCGCCCTCCTGACGGCCGCTCTCGGGCTGGGTGTGCAGCTCCAGCCCGTGCTGGTGCCACGATGGGCTGGAAGTGGGACAGTCCCCTCCCAGTAGCAATGGGGAATCTCTGGTGGG
>NW_008589817.1:0-6084 GCF_000691845.1 Merops nubicus
CCCTCCAGCGTGTCAGCTTTAGGTGGTTCCTGGGATACCTGAGCTGACTGTGATGTGGTGATCCATATTAGCATGTGAAGTGAGTGGGAGAAGCACTAGAGACACCAAGCACTCATTAATTTACCCGGTATTTCCACTCTCCATCTCAGTTCCCCCAAGGTGTGGCTTCCCCTCTCTCCCTGCCCTGGTGCAATACCGTGTCCTCACTCTTCATTTTTGCAGCAGCCAGCTCACCTGCTTCTCCACACTGGGACGTGACCCTTTTGGCTGCCTCATGATGGCATGCAGCCCTGCGCCCTGCTTGGGTATCACTGAGAAGCTGATGCTTCCAGGCAGGTTTCTCTAGTGACGGAGTGTGTTTAGTTTAAATCTGACAGGAGTCACCTTGCTGGAGAAAGCTTCAGGTGATGCCACTTCTTATGCACCTGGAGAAGTATCTGTGCCTGAATCTGGACACCCACAGCCCCAGAGCTGAGGTCGCACACTTAACATGGGGCATGGGATGCCCTGATGCTGCCAAGGAGCAGGACCCGCTCCCCAGGGACTCAGGGCAGAGCAGGATGCTGGTGATCCCTTCTTCATCCCCAGAGCAAAGCAGCAGTTCCGGAGCACTGGCCTGCCCCACCAGCCTGATTTTGCTGGGGGACGTTGGCTGTGGGACAAACTTTGGATGCTGCTCATGCTACGGGAAGCGGCTCTTTGGGTACTGAGTGCTTGACATCGCAGTTGGGTCTCTCCCTGGAGCAGCTGGGCACTGTGTGGAGGCTCACGCATGCTGGGACTTGCACATGTGGGGAGCATCATGGAGACATCACAGGTAACCAGTCCCTCAGCTGGACATCTTGGGGAGTGCCAGAGCGCTCCAGGCAAGTCCCCTGGAGCTTGGACTAGCTGGCTGCCTTTCCCACTGCCCAGGGAGAGGGTGCTGCTGGGGAGGCACCCAGTTCAGCCCAGCAAAGTACTGTCAGGCACTTAATAGTACCTGTCCTACCATCTCCCTGGCCTGGATTTATGCCTTGTGGGGTCACCTCTGGTGAGACTCTAATAACATGACTTTATTAGCTTTCTTGTTCCTTCTTTAAGATACAGTGGGAAGGGGGGAGGAGGGCAGTGACACCTCGGGAAGGAGCAGGGGGAAGGAGAGGGGGGGGCATGGATGGGAATCAGCTGCCCTCACAATTCCCCTTCTTGGTGACAAGGGGGAGAGGGAGAAAAATGATGCTCCCTCGAAATTTATCATGCACCCAATTACAATGTTAATTGGCAAGTCCCAGAAATCAATTAATTCGCAAATTTTTTTCAATTAAAAATTAAGATAAATCATAAAATGTTATTAAGCAAAGGCCAAACTCCATGAACTTTTTTTTTTTTTCTGTAGGCATCTGGTTTTTTTTTAAATTTAAATAAAAAAAAAAAGAGCTGTGTTGCCAAAGCCCGATGCCCTTGAGTGCCTTTGCTGAAGCGCAGGGGGCTGTCATCAGCAGGACTGGGCTGAAGACAGATAAAAAAATATCGACCAGTCGGACACACTGCTTCTGCTTTATTGATCAGGCGGGAATTTAACTTGCTGTGCATATCCACCGTGTCAGCAAGGGCCACGGGCGAAATTAAAAGTACTTGGCTTGGAGATGTCGCCTTGATACTGGGAGGTGGGGACAGAGGGAGGGAGGGGGAAGGAAAGGGGGAGAAAGGGGAGAAAAGGAGAAGGTGGAAAAAGAAGAGGGAAAAAAGAATGAGGAACAAGACAGAGAGAAGTTGAGGAGCAGGAAGTTGTAATGCCTGCTTTTGCCCAGTTGCAATCTCACTTGCTGGCCAGGGCTCCTTGCCCTCTCTGGAGCACTCAGAGGTGTCTACTCTACTGCATGTAAGGAAGGGAATCAGCATGTATTTCAAAGGAGCTTTGGAAAAAAAAAGACCCTTCTCATTCAAAAAGGTCTCTAATCTCAGTCATTCAGAGGCTGGGGGACATGTGGTGTTCAGTGCACAAAAAGTCCAGGGAAGTATCTGGCCATCAAGTTAAAGTCCCCAGGCATAAATCAAGGAGGCCTGAGGTGAGAGCTATGACCCTGATGTGACATGTGACAACAGAGCTAATTTGGGGTTTACACACTCTATTTATCCTGCTGAGCCTGGCGATGTGGCTGCTCGCCTTTCCTAGAGCTGCTGCCCACACTGGGCCCAGGAAGGTCCCCTTCAAGGGCCCCTTGGGACAACATGGCAGTCAGCAGATCCTGCTGAAATGAAGCAAACCCTTTCCTGGGGCGTGTGAGGAGCAGCTGTATATAAATACAGGGTTCCCTGAGCAGGAGAGGAGTATGAGCCATGTCTCATAACTTGCTCTGGGTCCTTAATCTGACCAGGAGTAACAAAGCAAGTCCCTATCATTTGGGTGTGCAGGGCCACAGGGATGGTGTGCTTCTCTCCTCCTCCATCAGCAGGAGTGTCTGGCGAAGACTCTGGGGTACTAGCACAGGATGTCTTTAATCAGAAAGACCACAAAACACTGTGAAAGCAACCTGTGAAAGGATGGGAAATCCAGGATAGATCTCTAGATGCCTGGAAACATCTCTCAAGGCCAGTCCCTGTCTGGAATTACTGGGTCATCTTCTAAGGTCTTAATGTTTTAGCTATATTGCCAGATTTCTCCTTATTCCTTATACCATAGCCTTGAGCTACCTCTATCTACCGAGGAGAACTATTGCTGTCCCTCTCTACATATGTATGAAACCTTGACCTGAAGCCCCTGCCCTACCCAGCCCAGCAGGGCAAGGATGCTCAGTGCAGTGCTAGGAACCAAGGCAGCACTTTCTGCTTCCACCCCAGCTGCCAAGGGAGGGAGGATTAAGAACGGTGAACAGAAAAGAGCAAGTGTGCGGACAGGGGAGAGGAAGCTTCATAAGATTGCTGAAGGAAGATTTAAGCTTGGGCAGAGGTGTGCTGAGAGCTGCTACAGGACCTGGAGCAGCACAGTCCCATGGCTGTCTCTTTTCCTCTGATGAATCAAAGCTGATTCCAAGAGTCAAGCTAAATCTCCCATCTGGGCACTTCACCTGCTTTGAAACAGGCTGCTCCGCTGGAGCTTGTCCCTTCCAACTCAAACGATTCTATGATTCTGTGATGATCTTGCTCTGCCCTCCTTTGCCTGATGCTATTTGGTTCCCTCTTTGTGACAACATATTTGAGGTCACTAGAAAACAACCCGCAGCACTTTCCCTTTGCACTAAGGTGAGAGACCCCAGTGCCCTCTGTGTTCTGGGAAATGCTTTGTAAACAGAAAATCAGAAAAGGAATTATTCCCAGACATACCAGAAAGGTCCCTAGGGCAATTGAGTATCTCTTGAGATGTTCAGGGATGTGTCCACACACTCCCAAGGAACAATGAAAGCTGCTAGCCCAGGATGGGAATAGCCAACAGGTGGGCATGGGCTTTAAAAACCAAATACAGTCAGATTAAATATACAATTTGGAAGAAAAGTGAAGATGGGAGGAGTCTGTACAGCTGTGGGGCACTGTGAGAACAGCATCACCCCCATCTGCTCACCCAAGCACACCCACTCCTGGAGGCACCTGCCGAGTGCCCCAGGCAGCTGTTGCACCACCATGTCCAGCCCAAACAAAGGCAATATTACAACACAGCATGAGGACACTGCTGGAGACATCTGCTAAGCCTAGAAACCCCCTTTGGAATAAGGGTGAAGAGCTGAGATAGTCCTGGCTGAGCTCACACCGTCCTTCAGCTGCAGCAACGGGAGCAGAGCTGGCATGGTCCAGCTCACTGCTCCACCCTCTGGGCCATTCCCCAGCTATAATGTTATACCTCATCCTTTTGGGGAGGGGAAACCACAGCTCTGAAGTGAAGGTTTGCCACTGGTACTACCGGAAGCATCTGCTAGCTGTCACACAGCAAAATAACAATGCCCCCTGCCCAATAAATTTTTTAAAATGAGCACTGCATATGCAAGAACAGAGCATCGTGTTATTGAAACTACTCCATCCAAAGGCACATTCCCAGCAGTCAAGTGCTTGACTTAGCAACTGCAATATTTGCAATGTGACTTCCTAAGGGTTTTTAAATGGCCAATAAATGCCTCTTCCCCAAACTCCAGAAAGCACCAGGGACCCATCAGGGACCATCAGCTGAGGTGGGCTCCACAGCTCCTGCTGCCTCCTTTACTCCTCTTCTGTCTGAGCAAGGAGAGCATCTTTTCTGCCCAGCGCTGTGGGGCTCGCCCACCTCTGCTCTCTGCTGCTTTGTGCTTGTGCTCTGCGAAGGTGAGCTCTCTTTGGAGGAGGAATACCAACAGCCTTGCCTGGCAAGAGTTAAAACCCGTAAAACCAAGGCTTGTAGTTTTGTTTTCTTTCAATTTATACCCTTCACTTAAAGAGGGGAAAAAAAGAAAGGAGGGGGAGAAAAAAGAAAGCCAGGTGACATATTCTAAGAGGGAGCACCGAAAACGTGTTAAGCACTTCAAAATCTCATATATTCAATCGGCCTCTGGCAAGACATCTGCCTAATGTTAGCGCTTAAATATCCTTTTCCATTTTACATGCATTCAAGTCTCATTTGAGCGAAATGAAACGGTATTATTAAAGGGAGATTTTGCACAAATGGCCTGAATTTGACATGTCAAGTTCAATGAGGCTGTTACATATGTAACACCGAGAAGGGCTCGGAGGCTGCCGGCTCTTGAAACAGCGCCAGTGGCTCAGAAATGAAATTTGCATTCAGAGAGCCTTGCCTTGCCACGCAGAGCTGTGCATGGGGCTCGGCTGGACCCGCACAGGGCGGAGGAGCTGTGGGGCAAGCACAAGCAAGTCTCTCCCTGTGCTTTGGGAGACAGGACACACCAAGAAGGCAGCAGAGCAAGGAACTCGGGTCCCTCATTCCCACTCAAAGTCCGCTTTTTGAAGGGAAAGCTTGACCCCTCATCAGGATTGGATCCTCCTGAGCTGATGTCCATCGCTGGTCCAGTGGCCAATGTCCATCCCCTGGGCATGCACAGCCCCTCAGCACAGGGGGTGGCTGCCCTGGGGCTCAACATGGCTCCTGCTGCCTCGCTGTGTGATGCTCCATCTGAGTAGTCCTTGAGATGTCCCTGCCCTGAGGCCAGGAGGGTCACACTGGCACTGCCCACAGGGAAGAAGAGTTGTCCCTGCCAGATAGCAAACCCTTATCCCCACCAGCTGAGCAATGGGTGCATTGGTGTGGTTAGGATGCAAACCCGGGCTCCTGGTGAGCTGGCGCCACGAGTAGTATCATCCAGGTGGTTCCTGCAGCTCCCTTGTATCTCAGCCCCAAGAAGCTCCTGTGATCCCCTGGAGGAATCCCTTTTCCTCCTTCCCTTGTCTGCTCTCCTCCAAGTGATGCCGAGCTCCCAGCTCTGGTGATGCCCGAAAGCCCACGTGAGTGCTCAATGTCCGGCAGAGGTGATGGCACAAGGCAGCCCCCCATCTTGCTTCTCCACCAGCCTCTTCTCTCTTGATCTGGCCCTGCAGCAGTGTCTCGGCTGGCTCACATTGCCACGCAGCCACGCTGCCTCAGGGGAGATCCTAGCACAGGGGGAGCCCTGGTGCTGCTGTGGGAGCTGATGGGGAGCCCTGGTGCCATGGTGGGAGCTGATGCCAAGCCTCTGGTGCTGCAGGCTCAGTGGGCAGGAGGGGATCTGCCTTCCTAACCCCAAGCACTGGAAATTTATGATTTTGTTGCAAATCATTAAGGTTTATTAAAACTTAACAGCACAAGCCATGATTGGCTGCATCCTCTTTAAATTAAGAAGGAAAAAAGGCCCTTGGAAAGCAGCCCCCTGGTTTGCTTCTCCCCATCAGACTGATAAGTAACAGCTGCTCAGCCATTTCGGTAACAAGCCGGTATTGGCAGGGAGCGGCCAGGGCTGCCAGTGCCCGTCACGTTTATAGGCCTACATTTTATTTTTATGTTTATTGGGTTATTTGAGATCATTATTAGTTTCTCTCTCCTCTTGTTGATGTGTTCTTGCTCCCGGCTCCTCCAGGCGGGAAAGGTGGAGCAGTGGGAGACAGGGCCACCTTCTAGAGCCAGTGGCCCCACCAGAGCTGGGCAGCGCA